>NC_133796.1:2472835-2665335 GCF_043250625.1 Sebastes fasciatus | reverse complement strand
GAGAAATAGGGTGCACCCCCTCAGGTTTAGTAGCACCATGTTGTTGATGGCTTTTTTTTCTCTTCACCGTGTCTCTGAACAAAGTGAAAAATGATATCCTCCAAACTTTCCAGTTTCATTCCTCTCTCTATTCTGAAGGTTTTACAGAGGTGTTTGTTCATATATCATAGCCTGATTTATACAACATTTTACTCCTAAAAACATGCCTGTAGTTTCTGATTAAAAGAGAAAATCCAAAATACCATCTGTAAAAACTTTAACTCTAATACGTCAACAGAATGAAAGAAGAATTTTGAACCCTGCTTCATTCAATATTCAGATTTCTGTTCTGGAAATGTAGGCAAAACAGCACATATTTAATAAGATAATGCCTCATTTGCATATTTAAACCCAACATTTCAGAAAAATTGTAATACAAAAACATATTTGTCTTAATGTCAGTAATCAACTGGGGAAGTTGTATGGTGATATCTAGTTAAGATTTAGTGTCTCCTCTTATAGTGGATTAGTAGTTCATGATGGAAATACTGGATTTATTCTCTAGTTTGCTTCCAGGAAGTCAGCGTTCATCCAGGATCCAGCCCGTTGGCGGGAGCAACAGGGGATTCAGGGAAAAATCTGATTTTGAACGAGGGATAGACCGGAGAGAGCAGCTTCTTCCAGGAACACATCCTTGTTGTTGCTAAGCAACTCAGAGGGGTACGGCTCCATACATCATTAAAGCTACACTTACACATCAGCGTGCACACCTGCCTGTTGTATGATGTAATGTACATGTATACAGTATCTCTCTCTCTCTCTGTACTCGTCCTGCTTCCACTGTTTGATTTCCTGCTCTGCTGTTGTGTGAAGTCATCTGGTTCCACGCCGTCCTCGTTAACGAAGGCTTGTTAAAGCTCCACGTCTCTTTTACCACTTCAAAGCGGTGACACACTGATACCGATCCATCCCAGAACTGACCCCACTGAAGGGCAACACACCAGATGGCTACATGCAAAGCATATGTTGTCATAAAGTATGCAATAATGCAGCGATGAGAGCAGATTTCCATACTGTGCTCTGCCATTTCATATTATGTTAAACCAGCGTTTGCTGCAAAATTCTGTAAAGTATCAGATAAAACACACAATTACCGAGCATTTTGAGACTATAATAACAGCTGTTATTCTTTTATGTCACATTTTCATTATTAAGTTGATATATAACTGTACAGTATCTTAATTATTCAAAATATAAGGTGACTGAAAATCTTATTTTCAGTTTTGGCAACCACTTTTAAAAGTTAGTGTTGAGCCCTGTTCTGCAAAGTAAAGTGAGTATTGTCTGAAATAAATAGTTTCTAATGCAGCACAGATGTGCATTCAATACGTGTTATTTTTACACACACTCGAGACAGCGGGTGATGTCATAACGCTACTGAACCGTGTTTATCGGTTAATGCAGCTCAACGTTTCTGAACCGAAAAAATAAGTTTCATAAATACCTTTCATGTCAGCCTCATATCACACTTGCATAAATGCACAACGCCACGTGGTTAACGTTGTGAAACATTGGTTAGGTTTAGGCAACAAAACCACTTGATTAAGGTTAGAAGAAAGAGCATGGTTTGTGATAAAATAATAATAAACCATAACGTAACTTAAAAACAACCACCTTTAAAGGGACTGTTTGTAACTTCTTACACGTATAAATCATTGCGGGACGGTGTCCCATGTGCGCTCGCGTGTGTCTACGCTGTTCAGACTCAGACTCCAACACAAACTACAGTGAAGCACCAAAACCTCTTGGTTGTATCTAGTGAAGCCCGTCTGTTAAACAGTGTTGGCCGCGGTCGGAGGACGCGGGGGAGTGCATAAATAACTGCTGCAGCTCCTCCAGACCAACAGAGGTTTCCCGTGTCTTGTGAAGTGACGGGGCTCCGCAGAGAGAAACGTTATCGTCTCCGACCAAAACTCGGGCGTCTCCCCTGTTCCCTCCGGCCGCGGTCGGGAGGCTGAGGCGGGAAAAGCCAACATTAGGATCAGCATTGATTCACGGAGAGACCTTCGTCTGGTCAGTTAACATTACTGCTAAGCAGCTGAAATATAGAGTGATATTGTGCTTTTAACTGACGTGTGTCGCCTCACTGTTCCCTTTAAAGGATCTGCTACTGACGGCTTGGTGCCAGATACCACAGCAGACCTCCAGAGGTCTAGTGGAGTCCATGTCTCGACGGGTCAGGGCTGTTTTGGCAGCAAACAGGGGACTTACTCAGTATTAGGCAGGTGGTCATAATGTTATGGCTGATCGGTGCATGTAGCCAACATACAATGTAATTCAACGTAACGGTGGTTTATAGAAACGTACAATACCAACGTGTTTTTGAGCTGGTAGTTCAGCTGCATTGAGAGAACGCTCCCCTCGGGGCCGTATGGTAATTTCCACCCAATGATCTCAGAATAATTTGCGTTGCATGCTCGTTACAGCTACTTAAGATGTGAAAAACTACTAATGGAGCCCTTCATGTGGACACAAAACATAAATAAATCAGCATCACAGTGAACTAAGTTCTCCTTCCTCGCTGGCAGGATGTTGAGGAGTCAATTTGTCCTCCTTCCTGGAGACACTGCTGGCACCATCAGCCAAATATAGCATGGATTTCTCACAGTGTGTGTGTGTGTGTGTGTGTGTGTGTGTGTAACCCACATTACAGTAGAAACCCTTGTTTAAGGAAAGAGAACATTTCACAGTGATGAATAAATTAAGCCGTCATTTATTTATATAGAACTTCACTCTTTAATGAGCTTCTGTATGTTTAACAGATTTTAAATGAAGTCCACAAATTCCAGAAAAGAATACTATCTATATTATATCAACTAACAACTGTTATAATTATCGTTTAATCATTTAAATTGGGATTGTTGTCGGGATGACTGTCTGTAAAATTATTCATTTTCAACTAAAATGCTTCAGTACACTGATATACATATATTTTTAAAGATTTTTAGCCTTCTAGAAATCTTTATTTAATCATTACTGCTCATGATATCAACCTTAAATCTTCCTTTAAATAAAGATGTTACCTGATTAAATAAAGTTTTTTTTATGAACGCTGTCTGCTGGAGGAATCTGTTACACACTGACGGTATTGCAGACTAACGTATCGTATCTCTATCGTAACGCTTAATGTGTTTTCCTACAAATGTCCAGCAGCATGAGCGATCAGTATGCCTGCAAAAAAAAGTAAACAAAATGACTTGGTTAGGTTTAGGACAAGATCATGGTTTGGGTTAAAATAAATATGGAAGTGGCGTTATTTAAGTACGGAAGTTACGTGACGTATTATAAACAAACAGCAGCATCCTGGGTGAAGGTCTGGTGTTTGTGGACCCACCCATCCAGCCACAACCTCGTCCACACGCAGACTTTGTCGCTCTTTATACTACTAGTCACCTGGTCTGGCTCACGATAACATGGATTACGTATGAATTGCTTCGTCTTCTGGCTAAAGTAAAGCCCTTCCTCAATCGGCACGATCTAGAGAAGGCAGTTCACGCCTTTATTAGCTCGACACTTGATTATTGTGATGCTCTGTATGATGGTCTCAACCAGTCTTCCCTCGCGCGTCTCCAAGTCGTGCAAAATGCTGCTGCTCGCTTTTTAACTAACACTTCCAGACGTGACCACATCACCCTCCCCGTACTTTACTCGCTCCGTTGATTTTAAGCTCTTGATGTTTGTTTCTCAAGCCATTAACGGCCTCGTCCCACCTTATTTGTCCGAGATTTTAACTCTCCGTGAGCATAACGGGGCTTTGTGGTCATCTGGTCAACCTTTTTTTAGAAGTCCTGAGGTCGAGGTATAAGCTGTGGGGTGATCGTGCTTTTTGCTGTCTTTGCTCCTAAACAATGGAAGAAGTTCCCCCCTGATATACGCACCATCACTGACCTAGTACTCTTTAAATCTAAGCTCAAGACTTTTTTATTTAGATTGGCTTTTAATACCTAGTAGCGCTGTGACATCTTCCTTATGCTTTTTATATACCTATTTCCGATTTTATGATATGTTGTGTTTTTATTCCTGATATTTCCTGATGTTAATGTGAAGCCAATGATGTTTTGGTTGTTGTAAAATAATAAATGTTGATTGATTGATTGATAGTTTGAAGGTAAAATAATCCATCAACCAGCACATCCAAAGCTCACCAATTAACACATTATATCTCGTTTGCATAATCCATATAGAAAATGACGTTTTCTGGCGTCAGGTTGTGGTTTTAACGGGCGGGGGGTTACAGTACAGTACGTGCTCGACTATTTCTTGGCTGCGAGCATACAGTAAATCTTGCCTGGCAACCTCACGGTGACAACAAGACTTCATGAAGTTACTTCTCACAGCCAACAAGATAATAATAATAATAAGCATATTAACCAAAATGTCAAGCTATATGTGTACGAGATGACTTTCTCTGTGCACACAGATATTCAATCACAGTTCATCAGTGAATTCTCTTCCTGCCCGCCGCTCTCTCGGCTCACAGTCAATGATCTTGTAGATAATTTACTGTTATAAAATAACAACGTGGTTTTTCTTTTTAGCCACTACATCACCGTGTGTATAATAATAAACCCTGATGCATTAACATCCAGTCCCTTCTGCCCTGCACAGGCTGTCAGCTACATGTCTGCTTTCCTGCTGAGCGTCAGCCAGATATGCATTTTTTGGAAGGATTTTTAAAGTCATTTTTGGGGTTTTTCTTGCAAGAAGTGTGCAGGTGGAGTTTAAGAAAAACGTAGAAGCAAACAGAGAGCGTCCTCTAAACTGTAAATCCTGCAGGAATAGATGAGTGTGAAAGTGGTTAAGTTGTGTGTGTGAATGTGTCACGTGCATGTGTGTGTGTGTTTGGTCGATACATAGTCCCTGTGGGATTATCACACTGTGGCAGCGGGTGGTCTAATACGCCCATCTGTCAATCATTCTTACACAGGCTTACTGCTGTATGGAGCAGAGAAATACAACACGTATCTGCTGCACACATCCTCGCCGTGCATTCACTCATTACGTGTGTGTAGCTTTTGTCTCATTTTAGACTGACAGTCCATTGTAAAGAAAATAAATAACCTCTTTTAGGAGCAGCATTTTGGAATTAGCACGCTGCGCTGCATTAGTTGTTTAAATGTTTGCTTTGTGTCGGCTCTGCTGTGACCCGCGCTCGTGCTCGGCTGCAGAGGCTGTGTGTTATTCTGTGTGTTATTGTGTGTATTATTGTGTGTATTATTGTGTGTATTATTGTCTTCATAGTGAAAGTCTTTATCTAAATATGGAAATGTGTTGTGAATTAATGGAAAAAGACGAGGACGCTAAAGAGAATTCTGTGGATGTATAAATGCTTTGCTTATTGTTATATGTTGGATGGTTGGCTGCACTATTTGTTTATGGATATTTCCATGCTGCATGCTGTGACACTGTGTTATGATTTATTAAGCAGATATCACGTACAGCCAGCATGATATTAGAAATACTTACATACTAAACACAACAGAATTGATCCAAAGTGCTTCAAGTGCAGAGAGAAACAGAGAAACAGAATGGAGAGGACTAAGAGTCCTACTAGTGTCTCTGTGAGGCTCTACTGAGACAGGCTGGTTAGGTTTTAGGACAGCTATTGAGAAAGTCCTATCACCATGAATTAGTCCTGGTTCTAGGGACAGACAGGAGCTGTTGGTGTCTGGCAGTGTGGTACGTGGTCAGGAGCTCCAAAACCATTTCATTTCTAATCAATCTCTGAACCCATCAGCTATCGGTCTGACTACAGATGATCCTCTGGGGACGAGGGGTTATATTTCTGGGGTTCCGATGTAGCCGGCGGATATCCGGCACAAGACTTCCTTTTCCGTGCGCTGCTCATTGTTTACGGTCCGATTAGTAACTTGAGATGTGAGACTGGAGCTGAGAGACAACGTGTACGGCCGGGTTATTTCACAGGTGGCCGTTTACAAGCTCATTTTTAACCAATAAATGGGTTCCCAGATTGCATTTCAGCCAATGAGTTTCACCTCTTTTGTTCTCCACAGACTGTTCACCTGCATTCAACTACTCAGCCTGAGAACAGAAATCAGTTGCCGACGGTTTCTACATGTGAATGTGTTCTGAATCTGTTCATAGATACATTTTTTTTGAATAGACAAACAACAGGATTTAAATTGAATTGAATAGCTAACATGGAGCCGGTTCGCATGATATGATATCTTATGGAATAATTAGTCCTCCTTTTGCGTTCATTTTCCTGCGAATGTCCAGCGAAATGTGTCAATTTCCGCTCATTACATGAATACAGTCCTTTCAAAATAAACTTCCGTTTTCGCAGGAAACAACTTGGTTAGGTTTAAGCAACAAAAAAGGTTTAGTTAATTCTTTTATTAGTTTATAAGGCACTACATGGCCTTGCACCAGACTACCTTGCAGAAATGCTTTTGGTTTATGAACCAGGAAGGCCTCTCAGAGCCTACGGTTCTTCTCTTTCAGTTGTTCCACAAAGCAGAACAGAAACATTTGGTGATGCTGCTCCGAGCCGCTGAAACGACCTTCCAGAGGAACCGAGAGGAGCTGAAAATATTCATATTTTTAAATGGTATCTAAAAAAAAATCAATTTATGGTTTTATTGTTTATAGTAATTTTATTTATCATCATCATTATAGTGTTTATTTTACTATATTTTTTTTATATCAACAGTTTATTGCTGATCATTATTATCTCTTATTTTATTTTATTTTATTACAATTTCATTATTTTAATACAATCTGCTTATTTTGTGTAGTTTCATAACTTTTATTTATTTATTTTTATTGCTTTTTTTATTTTCTTGAATTTTATTTACCTTTTATTATCTTAAATACCTATACTATCTTTTATTGCTTTCTTATTCAATGAACTTTTATATTGGTTGTTTTGGTGCATTAGTCTCTAAATCCATTTTTAACATTCTAACTTTTTGTCAATCGTCTGTCCAGCACTTTGAGCTATTTGACTTGTTTGAAAGGTGATATATAAATAAAGTTTGATTGATTGATTGATTGATTGATTGATGAGGACAACAGAGAGCTGAGTCCCCAGTTCACCCGTCAGGAGAGTTAGCCACGGTGCTGCGTGTATTGTCGAGGACACATGCAGACACTTTCCCAGTAAAACTCTCCACCGCATCATTTAGTTTAGCTACCAGGTTGTCAGCTGTGTGTCTGCCCGGTGCAACGTTACTCTGTCAGCGCCGCGTAACTTTAGCGAGTTTCCGACAGGCCGTGTGTGTGGCGGCGGTGAGTGTGAGGTTGTCGCTGGTGTTATAGCTGTTAACGTAGCTGTAGCAGTGTGTGTACAGTTTATTCGCCGGTGAATAAATGCTACAACTCCTCAAGACCCGAGCCAACTTCCTGTATCCAGCAACAGCGGCTCAGACTCTCTCAAGGTGGGCTGTTAAGGTGGACCAGCTTTTCTCCTTAAAGTGATGAGTTTTGCTCCGCTTTTTAATTCATTATTAATATTTCTTTTAACCGTTTAACCGATGGCGTTAATCTTTAACGGTTAATTATTAACAACCCTACTCAGTGTGGAAGTGGTTACCTGCCAGTCATGGTCGGTCTGCGTCTGCGGTAGAAAAACGCCTATTTTTGACTACACGGTAACTCGTTTCCATGGCCGGCCCTTTCAAGCTCTACAGCATATAGGTCTCTCTCTCACACACACGCACACGCACACGCACACGCACACGCACACGCACACACACACACACACACACACACGAAGAACATCAGGCCACATACGCAAGTGGTAGTCATCGCCCTTTGAGAAGCCTTCCTTTCTCCTCCACCGATCCCATTGTGTCCTACTTCACAGCTCCGTCCACCTTTGTCTCCGAGTCCATCTCTAGAAATTACGGCAACACTGAAGACTCTTACCGATGTGATTCACTGTACTCAACGCTGACAATTCACTGTATTTAACATGAAACGGAGGTACGATTAGTCATCTCTTCCTCCCTGTGGGGGGAGAACAACCTCGGAGCGAGCAGATGAAATAACCGGCTGATTGATTGAGACTCTCAGAATTAAGATAATAATAATAACAAGCAGCGCCGGCGCTCATTGCTGCTTCCTGTCGTGTATTTAACCTGCATGTATCAGGCAGTAACACCGTGGCTGTCACTGCAATCTAATATTCTTACATGCTGGCCAGTCAGATGTGACAGGCAGATTACTCCTTGCACCTTCTGCTGATTGAAAACAAAATCTGAATGTGTGATTTGAATAATTCTGCGGCCCCGTGGGCAGAGCGGTCGCGCAGCGGGAATTTAATAAAGTATGCAGAGAGCATGCAGTAAACTGTTGATCTGCAGACATCTGTGATCCAACACCTTCTGTTCTGCTACGCCGACGTTTGTATTTTAGGTCACACAAAAGACTTCTTTAATATTTTTCATGTAATGGCAAGAAAACAATTTTGTGAAGATATTTAATTAAATTAATCCACAATAACTGAGATCAGGATTGATTCTGTTGTTCGCAGCAGGTTATGAACAATAAAAAATAAAGAGTATTTACTTTGTGGCATATATAAAGTAGAACAATATATAGTGGTTCAAATGTTGATTATTTTCATTATTAATTAGTAAAACTGCCAACAAAACTTCAAATCCTCACATTTGAGAAGCCGGAATAAGCAGATATTTGGTATTGATAAACGAGTAATAGATGGAACTTATTGTGGATTTATTTTCTGTGGATCAACTAATCAACTAAATTGTTTCAGCACTAGTCTTAAAGGTAGACTTAGTAGCCGAGTGGTTACAGCTTTAGCCTTTATATCGATTCTGGTGTTAAAAAATCGATTTCAAAATTGTAATAAAAGAAATTGCGATACATAGGTGATTGGACACACAGTGGATCTAACCAGTTCAGGGCCCTTTAGGGTCTGGAGGTCTGGGGCAAGCCCCCAGGAAGAGCTCCGGTCGTTGATCCAAACTTTCGTAGTGGCGAAATGACGGTACTGCAACTTCCGTGTCCGTCACGTGATGCCATTGGGCCCAAAAACTTTTGCCCATAGACTTCCATTGGGAAAGAGACGTCTGTAACTCAGAGGATAATTTATTTTTGAGGTGAATCAACTCCGCAGTATGAACACTCTAATATCCCTTATTTAAATCATCAGGTCCTAAAAGTTGTAAAACGCACTGATAGCTGAATCCAGAGTTTCTTCCCTTCCTCCGTTCATGTCAATGAGACCCAGACCGAGGCTGGAGCGCCAAGCCGTCACGACGGCGTGACGTTGGGACCCTGTGACCGAGTCATGTGACCAAGCGGACACTACTGCGCATGTTCCATGTGCCCAAGATCCGGGTACTTTTCCAGACAGAAGTCGAGCCATTTAGGCTTCATGCTCCACTGAGCAACTTTCATAGGAATGAACGAGGCCCCACCTCCAACGCTGTATCCAGTTCTCTTAATACATCCATGGTCTGGGGCGCCCAGATTGGCCATTTCAGCTCTGCCCGGTTGGTCGTCCGGCCTGGACAATGTAGTGAAATCTAAAAACAATGACGCAATAAAATAGAAGATCTGTGTGGCTGAACTGTTACATCATCTGGATCTGGAGAGAAACTGTGAAAGCCTCAGGGCTTATGGTGTTTAGATCATAAACAAACACACGCGCACGCACACACACACACACACACACACGCACGCACGCACGCACGCACGCACGCACGCACACACACACACACACACACACACACACACACACACACACACACACACACACACACACACACGCACAACATTAAAACACACTAAAGCTGCATGTCAGTAAGAGGCTCTACACGACACAAGCTGTCTCCGAGGAGAAGGTGTGGGCCGGGTTCTGTGAGTGTTTAAGGAGGGCTGATGGGAGTATGGGGTACTGGGTAGTAGGGATGGGGTGGGGGGGACCCACCTTTGCAGCAGGCTGAACCCATGGTTGCCAATCGAGAATCCAGAAGTAAAGACGTCCCATCCCCAAATCCACAACGGGACAGAAACAGAGCAAAGATGTCCAACACAGGAGGGGACGGTGACCGACTGAGCACCTTTTAGCTAATCCTGGCTGCCGCTCACAGCTGCAGCACTTGTGGATGAAACAGTGTGAAGAGGAGGGAGGAGGGAGGTGGGGTGTTGTAGCAGATGTAGACAGCAACGAGGCTTTTTTGGGGGGGTAATCCTGCACCGCTGCCGCCGCCTCGGTGTCCCATTTAGCCCCTCACCAGGTCGCTGCCGTGCACGGCTGGTGGGTGGCGTCCATGAGAGAGGGCAACAATTGCAGGATTACATCTTTAGATTAGATTAGATCTCTCTTCATTCATTCCCCCCCTCATCTTTCTCTGTCCTCCTTTATATATTTATTTGTGTTGTTTCTCATTTTCTCTGAGGCCCGGTAATCCCCGAGCTATCCCTCCGCACCACAAACCACTTCACTTCACTTGACTGGAGACATTTCTCCATTTCACGCAACATTTATCGGTTAAACCATCGACACAGCTGGACAACATCCACACAGCGGCGTGCAGAAAAGTGCATTGTATGTTACTGTATATTGGAGCTGTAAATGATTTGTGGTTGCGTGCGTGGCTTTAACATCACTCCATCAGGTGTTAAATGGGAGCTTTAGTGTGTCGTCTTCACCAATCTGCCTCTCCAGAACTTCATAAGTGAGTAAGTGTGCAACTAAGCAACGCAAGGTAATAAATAGAAAGATGAAAAAAAAAAAACATGGAATTTGTTCAAAACTCTTTCTCGTCTTCTCACCTCCCTCTCGTTCCTCTCACACACACAGATTATATATATGGTAAATGGACCTGCATTTATATAGCTCCTTTCTAGTCTTCCGATTACTCAGAGCGCTTTCCACTACATGTCAGCATTCACACACTGATGGCAGATGCTGCAATGCAAAGTGCCAACCTGCCAATCAGGAGATCATTTAAATATGTGTATGCAAAGAAATAAATATATATTTAAAAAATATATATAAATATTATATAGAGAAATAAATGAACGAATACATATAAAAAAATAAATGAAATTATTTTATATTTTGTAATTTACCTTTACATTTCCACATTTTGTATATACTTATTTATTCTTTTATTTAATTATCTTTGTTTCCACATTTATTCATTATTTATTTCTCTTTATATTTCACATTTTCTAATTAATTAATTAATTAATTGTTTTATTTATTACACTTTATATTTATATTTGTTTAACTCCTTTATTCTTTTATTTATTTATTTTCATATTTCCAAATTGTTTATTTACGTAATTATTATTCTATTTATTTCTCTTTATATTTCAATTTTTTTTTATTTACTTATTCATTATTTTATTTATTCTTTTTTATATTTCCACGTACATTTTTTTATTCTTTTACAGATTTATTCTTTCTCAAACAATCCACAGAGGGTTTGAA
This sequence comes from Sebastes fasciatus, assembly GCF_043250625.1. NCBI lineage: Eukaryota > Metazoa > Chordata > Actinopteri > Perciformes > Sebastidae > Sebastes > Sebastes fasciatus. The sequence goes on along the minus strand of NC_133796.1, from coordinate 2,653,865 downwards.
AGCACAAAGCTAAATTTGGTCCAGTGTCACTTACGCTAGATTTTTAAAAACTCCAAAGAGCTATCGTTCAAAAGAGACCACGGTCGTGACTGTAATCAAGCTGTCTACTTTCCAGACTCTTAATCTAGTCTGACACACACAAAAATAATTCATAAAAGCTTTAAATGTTTTAGATAGAGCCTCCACAACATGCAGGAAGCTGAGCATTGTGTTGTACACCGAACAACCACAATCAATAGAAGATTCCATCTGCCGATTTCATCAAATCCTTCCACACCTCTGGAAACCGACCAATCGGCTCCCACTAAACCAGAGCTCCCACTGGCGGAGGCATTGATCATTTCTCCTGGCCTAATCGGCCCCGGATCGTCCTGGTGTAAACGTAAACTTTCATCCTCTTGGCAACGCTCTCGTAATCCCGCCGAGGGGATTATACCGGGAGGTCATTTAGGAGGATCAAAACCATGGGGGGGGATTTGAAATGTATCCCGAGGGAGATTCAGGAATACGCGCTGAGTGGCTGAGGAAGAATAGGTGAGGGATAGATGGATGGATAGATGATGGATGGAGGAGAGGAACAGAGGAGCTACTCACCTATATCTGTCTCTTTGTGGTTCTTGACGAGCTCAGCGAGCTCAAAGTTTCCAGCTATAATGGCCACCTGGAGAGAAAAATACAGGTTTTACTTCTTTTAGATAGTATGTAAAAGGCACACAAGTAGCTTTTTATAAAAATACACCATATACTCAGCATCAATTAAGCAAAGCTCTCTCTATATATGAAAGCTATACTGAAGTGAAAACAGCTTCACTGATTTTAGAAAGAAGAAAGAGCTACTTAATCACAACAATGTGAGTTCTTTCCTTCTCTTTGAACAGCCACCGACTTTGAACTTCGTGGCTTTAATCATGTGGAATTGAGTAATCTATGACACACACGTGTACACGTCAAGATCCACACATGACACGATGGCGTGCACAAGCAATGTCACATGTTTCTGTGAAGGGGAGAGAGTTTTCTGCTGCTTTCAGACGGAGGAACCTGCAGCCGCGATGATCGTATAATATTCATCGGTAAAAACAAGAAAACAAACAAACTAAATCCAATGTTTTTGAAATGTTTTTGAAATGTCGTTGACATTTTTACATTTTTTCCCCACTTTTATGTAAATATGGATGTTTCTATATATCTGAGGGGTCACCAGATAAATTGAAGGAATAAAAAATGTCTCACAAAAGTACAAATTTCTTTTCTTTCTCCCCATGGTCTAGTGTTCAAAAAGTTAACAAACAATCTCAATAAATCTCAATGTCGAATTGCAATACTTAAATATCGCAATACATATCGAATGGGGGCATATGTGTATCATTCCAACAGGCAGTGATCAAGGTCAGATCGATGAGTGATGCAAAAACTAATAAACAACCATTTAGTAGTCGTGGATTAAGTAAAATCTCAACCCAAAGAGAAGAGGTCGGTGTTGAGCTGTACTCCGAACGACTCATGGATTATTTAAAAGCAGTAAGCAGCATCCTTCAAGGTATTTATGGTTGCAGATTTTCTGGTATCTTACATCTAATTTGAATATTTAGTTGGTGTCCAATTAATATTCCCTCAACTCTTCATCTTCTTCTGACCAAATTAAAGCAATTTGTATTTTTAAAATTCTTTCATCAACTGGCTGCATCAAACAGAGAGAGCAGTATATGTTGTGTGTGTGTCCACCAGGAGGCAGCAGAGGGCTGAAGAGCTGAGCCGGCTGCAGAGGTTGTTCCGCCGGTCAGTGACCCAGTTCAGGCTGCTGCCTGTTGTCGTCTCGCTGCGTACGGTTGTTTCTGCATGCAGAGCTCGTGGTGGTGTTACAGGGTTTTACTGTACGCCTCGAGTCAAGACCATCGGTGTAAAAATAGTCAGGTTCATTTTCCACTCATATGTTGCACTCATGCACTCGCACATGTGCGTGCACACACACCTCAAGGGAAGCCCAGCAGCATTATATAAGCATGCCTGCTCTGATTCCTGGAGAACAAATATTCAGGAGATAGAAAAGGTGTATTATTAAAGTTGGCTTGAGTAGTAATGCTGCTCCCTCCCTCAACAGTTGACCTCTTTCATATCAGTAAAAACTCAGAGAGGAAGCACAGCAGAGATGTTTTCCACCAGTACTCTGTCAGTCCTCTTGAATTTTTCAACAGGCTGCATTAATATACAATATATTCCATGTTTTCTTGAACTGTGAGTCAATAAATGCTCTTCTTCATGGTAGCGAATGTGATGTTTCCTGTGAGGGGAGATGGAGGAGGGGACGCTCGCTGGGTCTCCCACTCACTCTGAGGATTTCCCATAATGCAGTATAGTCGCGATGTGTGACAAATCTCTGACAGGCTATATACTCTCCCACAGGAACCCCTGATCCCAGAACAGCACCGGCTCGGTGGATGTGATGAAGTAACACGTCAGGAGGAAGTGACAGAGTGACGGATGAAGCCGTCGTTTCGGACGGACCGAGGCAGAACTAACAGGATGTGTAACATGTTTGAACGACTGGTAACAGTTTGCCTTTCAACACTATAAAGACAAACTATTGGCCAGTTGAGATATCATAACAGCATACTGTATACAGAGAAACACACTCAAGACGTTTTTGTGGCAATACAACAGCACACAAGGCTCTACCATTGATGTCACTTTCTCCAAAAGGTTCTGATTTGGTGATCTAAGGTCAAAAGGTGTCTAGTAGGTTAGGCTTATTTTGACATAAAACTGTGTTTCAACATGCGGCAACCTGTTTAAAACAGTTAGAGTAACAGATTCCCGGGACACCTTCGTGTTCTCTTCCAAAAAAGGTTGATTGGCTTGTTTACAACATGTCGGACCGTCTGACTGCTCGTGTTTCTTGCCTCATTGGATCTGTTTTTAGAGATCTCAGCAGTTAACCGATGGATGAAAGCCAAGCTGTAATTAACTCTAGTTTTTCTTCAGTGTTAAAGGGGTACTCCAGCAAAGTTGGGGGACTCAGAGGAGACTAGGATAAAACAAAAAGATTGGTAAAAACTAGGGCTGTCAATCGATAAATGTACCTTAAAGGGAGATTTGTCAAGTATGTAATACTCTTATTAACATGGGAGTGAACAAATATGCTGCTTTATGCAAATGTATGTATATATTTATTACTGGAAAATGATTAAAAACACAAAACAATGACAGATATTGTCCAGAAACCCTCACAGGTACTGCATTTAGCATAAAACTATATGCTCCAATCATAACATGGCAAACTGCAGCCCAACAGGCAACAACAGCTGTCAGTGTGTCAGTGTGCTGACTTGACTATGACTTGCCCCAAACTGCATGTGATTATCATAAAGTGGGCATGTCTGTAAAGGGGAGACTCGTGGGTACCCATAGAACCCATTTACATTCACTGATCTGGAGGTCAGAGGTCAAGGGACCCCTTTGAAAATGGACATGACAGTTTTTTTCTCGCAAAGTATTAGCGCAATTTTGGAGCGTTATTTAACCTCTTTCATGACAAGCTAGTATGACATGGTTGGTACCGATGGATTCATCAGGTTTTATAGTTTCATACGAGACCAGTATCTTCACTCTAGCTTAAAAACCCACTACACCACCACTTGAGCCCACTACAACCTAAAAATCACAAGCTGCGTTAATGCATTAAAGAAATTAGTGGTGTTAAAACAAATTTAAGTCTCATTAGTTTATAGGCGACTGATTGGCACAGTTTGCGTCGACAGAGTAGAATGACAGCAACAAACAACAGCCATCATATCCATATTCATCACAGGCCTCTGCAGTATTTTGACATTTATGACTGACGGCTGTTTCCTGTCAACAAAGTGAGAATGACTTTACGATAACAACATACAAGCATCTGTATTTGCCTCTGGAGGGACAGGAGAGCGTCTCTCACCACACAGCAGTGGACAGGAAGAAGAGATGAGCTCCAGATGAAGTCACGGTGCAGTTCACTGAAGCACACACCGTTATTAGTGCATGCTTATCATCCAATCATATTAACTCTCAGCGCCTCACTGCACTGATTTTGTTGTTTTTTCCTTTAAGTTAAGTTTAAGATTTAAGGATGCTACACAGGAGATATGAAAGTTGATCCAATGCAGAGGTTCCAGAGGTTCCAGTGGTTACAGAGAAGCAGCGGTTGGATGCCTTCATGAGGTAATGATGAGGTAATATGACATGAAACCAGGTAACCAATAAGCAACGAGAAAAACGCCGTCCCAATTTATCCCTCATTATCATTACACCGCCCACCATCACCACCACCACCACCACTACTGCCTTCTCCACCATCACCGCCCCCACATCGATTACCGTCTTGTTCTCCCCTGGTTGTCATGGAGACAGATGGTTGTGTATAACAGAAGCAAGCGGGGGGGCGGTGTTAGCCGCTCGCTGCCGAGTGGAACATCAGCCGAGGCAACAAGTCTGCCAGATCAAAACCGGAGACGGAAAATCAATCAGCGATCAATAAAACACAAAAGTCCAGGACAGGAAGGAGGAAAGACCCTCGCTGGTCCTCGCTGAGGCAATTAAAAAAAGGTTACAAGCTAATCAGACTCCAGTACTGAGACCAAACTTCTTGCATCTTTGCATTTTCCTTCATCACACCCACTGAGCCAGTGTGGGCCACAATAAGTCAAGTAGTAGCTACTGTACTAGTGGATGTACAACAGATTTACTTTAGTGATTCCACGAGAGCAAAATGAGCTTCATTCAGTTGAAGGTTGGCTTTTTATTACCAAGAATGAAATACTGGTAGATATTCTTTACTGAGTGTAAACTTCAGGCTTTAGGCTCTCATGCGTAGAGGACCAGGAAGCAAAGCGGAGGTTAGGATTAACTATTGAGACAATTTATGACTTTAGAAAGGTCTCATCAGGGTTCATGTTTCAACACCTTTTTTCGTTTGTTTCTCGAGTGGATCCGAACAACCGTGTCTACACAGGAGCCAGGTTTCCTTCCAAATGTATCACAAATTTTAACCGGATTTAAAGACAATTGGCAAAAGAAAATGAAAATGAAGAGGGTGCAAAAAAAGATGACCTAATTAAAAGAGCAGCAGTGAGGAAGGTCACATCAGATGTGTGTGGAGCGATGAGGAGACGGAGCAGAAGCTTCAGTGGACGTTGAAGTCCCATGATGCGTCATGCTCGTCATCATTTATTCACTAAATCAGTCACATGTTACTTTTTCGAATTTCTGACATTTCCGTTTTTTATGCGTAAATTGAAAATGCACATGGACATCAAAATATTACATAATCCATTTCTGACAACAAGCCGCAGCTACATTTAAATATTACACCGATCAGACGTCAGCTTTTTGATGTTATGTACAGTACATTTCAATTCACATGTATATGGAATACAGTCAGTCCTGTACGGTTCAAAAACTCCTGCATATAATGTCATCTTCTTAATAATCTGCTGTTTGGAGTTTGGAGTAGAATAAATGCTGAAAAATAAGTGCGCTCTATGTTTTCTATAAATTAATGTAGTGATAAAATAGAGGTTACGTCTGACAGAATTTGTTTGGCCCACCGGCAACAATCTGGGTTTGTCATGTGCCCACCCCCCCCCCCCAGGAAAAATAATTGCCCCCCCCATGGTCATAATGGTGGTACTTGGAGAGTGAAATATTTTCTGAGGTTGTACGTGGTGTAAAGCGTTTTGGATTAGAGCGTCTTTAATGAATGATGCTACAGGTGATGCAAGCCACAGCGTTACGGTACTTCTGCATGGATGAAACTGTATGAAACATAACAGTTTCGATGTCTCCATAGTTGCATGTTTTTGTATCCCCGTTACTTCTGAGTCATTCTTATAGTTTCAGGTGCTGTTGCTGCTAATAATTCCCATTAATTCCCAGCTCCCTGCTAGCATCTCCTGGGCTGCTGTACTCAGCAATAGTTGCTATGGCACCAAAACTCAAAGCTGTTCATTAGGGGTTAAAATTGTCTTTCATTATTTATAGAACTATTTATGCATTGAAAAAAAAATCATTAAAATGTCTGCTTATGCTTGGGCAAAACCGGCCTAATGACACGGGCCTCCGGAATAATTTGACATTTGAATTTCAATGTGAATACTTTGGCACATCGTACTACACCACATGTCACCGGTGGCTGTAATTCTGCTGCACGTGACTCTGAATAATAAGGCAAGACAGAGAAGCAGAGGAGAGGGAAATCATGTGACGTACAGTATGTGCCAGAGGCGATGGGAGGAACAAGAGAATGTGTAGGGGGCAAAGAGGGCAAGGATGTATAAAGAGGGAGGAAGGAAGTGGGAAATAGACAATGACTATAATGAGGAGTGGAGGGAGGGATTAGATAAGAAGAACGGAGAAAGGAGAAAGTGCAGAAGATAGGTAAATGAAATTAGTTATTGTAGAGAGGATGAAAAGCTTAGAGGAGCACGGAGGTTACATTGGAGGGAGGCGAAAGAAGAGTTAGAGGAAGTGGAAAGGATGTGACCAATTGTTGGAGGGGGGATTGTTAAATAAAGAAAATGATTTTTTTATCTCTTTGAAAGCCCTCTATCTGGAGAATGGGGCACTCAGAGAGGATGATGGGAGTTTTTCTGTGCTTCAGCTCTGCTCAAATTTGCTTCCCTTTTGTTGTCTGCAACAATGGTGATCAGGCTAAGCTGTGGCACGCACACACACACACACACACACACACACACACACACACACACACACACACAGTCAGACGGCGAACTGACACATGATATTATCAAATGGCACGGCCACACACCCACTCAGTGTCCTAATTAAGAGCACACGCGGCAGCGAGCGGAGCCTCGTTCAGCTGTGGCAATCGCTTTTTATTAACATTTGCACTTTCCAGTTGTTAATTTGGCTCCTAATGACGGCGTTTTCAAGCAGTTCCTCTCGGTCGAATTGACAAGCGTGCAGAGTGCCCACTCTCTTTAGAGATTATTAACACACACACATACAAATATAAGAGGTACGCTATAAAAAGGATTCCTCATTAGTAACCCCCTTAATGAGAAAATGTTTATGACCTGCTGTAAATGCAAATAACGCTCCCACCTATACATGAAAATACACTATATGTAACTTTTGGCCATATATTAAACTATCTCTCTATCGAGCCGATCCCAGCTGACATTGGGCGAAGGCGGGAACACCCTGGACACGTCTGTATTAAACTAATAAGATGTTATTCAGAGCAACATATTGATCCTCCCTGCTGCTTTAGAGACTACTCAGTTAGACAATGATGCTTAAGCCAAAGTTATCTTTTAAGCCTCACATTCAGTAGCTGGTGAAAAAACTAAAGTTGAAATTGGGTTTTTATTTTAGAAACAAGTCGTGCTTTTCCTTCGAGGCCAAAAAGTGGCTTGTCGCTGCCACCTTCATGTCTGTGCTGGACTACGGCGATGTTCTTTACATGCATGCATCTTCTCAGAGCCTAAACACGCTGGATACCGTCTACCACGGAGTTCTGAGAGTTATTAAGAATGTTAAAGCCCTAACGCACCACTGCTCTCTGTATGCTCGGGTAGGATGGTCTGCCTTGTGTTCTTATTTATAAGGCTATTCTCGGTCTGCTTCCATCTTACCTACGGACCTACATCCTTCAAAAAAGTACGGGAAGTTACCGTCTTCGCTCCCAGGACTTAATCCTACTAACTGTCCCCAAAGTCCTTACTGAACCGATTAAAAGAGCATTCAAGTATGCTGCTCCGTCTTCTTGGAATCAGCTACAAAATGAGCTTCTAAAATATTTGGAAACAAGCACATCTGGCTGCAGATGTTTTGAATGCTGATGAATGTTTTTTTCGACACCTCTGATATTGTAATTTGTCTTTGATTTCAATTGTTATGTTTGTTTTATGTCTGCTATCGTGTAACTGTGCTGCTGCCTATCTTGGCCAGGACACTCTTGAAAAAGAGATTTTTAATTAAGATGAGAGGGAAGAGGAGAGGGAAGAGGAGAGGGAAGAGGAGCGAGAAGAGGAGAGAGAAGAGAAGAGGAGAGGGAAGAGGAGAGGGAAGAAGAGAAGAAAAGAGCAGCCTCTGACGGGGCAGAGAGATTCCTGCTGAGACAACATATCACTCATATCTGGAGGGAGATCAGTCCACTGTTTTGTTGCTGGAACTGAAAAATCTGTTTGAGTTTCATCAACGATCGTTGATGATCCTGTTTGTCTGACTTCCCCATGAGCTGTTAGAATAAATAGTTTAAACCTGCAGTATCTAAAAAAGTAAACTAACAGAACAGAAACAAAACATCAAAGTTGTATTTTTCGATAATATCGTAATAGTGGTACGAGTTAGTTTTTTTGTCCAGTGCTTTAAAAGCTGGTTTAAAGGCTGCAGCCTCATCTAGCATACTGCTAAACAAATCGCTTAACTGTTCCATACAGCATACTACTGAGGAATGCAGTATGCGTTGTATGCATTGTATACTGCGTTCCTCATTAGTATGTAGTATGTACTGTATACTGCATACTGCGTTCCTCATTAGTATGTAGTATGTACTGTATACTGCATACTGCGTTCCTCAGTAGTATGAGTAGGCGGTTTCGAATACAGCCATAGTTTCCACGTCCACAAGTAAGCGAAGGTCCGCTTGGGTCAGCGTGACCTAAAACTCATCATCAGAGGGTACACGCCTCCGCTCTGTGTGGACATTCGCATACCTACAATTTGTTGTAGCGTATCAAGCGCCACTACGCTACGAGTGGTAGCGCATAGCGATCGAATGTGCATGTATGGAACGCATCCTCCAAGAGAACAGTATAAACAGAACTACTAAACGTCTGCCGTGTCCACATCGAGGCATTAAAATGTAGTTTTAATTCATTAGTTCGTGCAAAAAGCTCAAAAATATCTGGCTAAAACACAAGTTTGTGGAACCTCCTCTCCACATACCGTAGCACTTTTGGTCTGGGTCTGTTTTTCCTGGTTAGGAAAAGGGAAATATGAATGCAACAGCATACAGTGATATTTTACACACTAATGTTCTTCTATCTTGGTGTTTGTCCCTTTCCTATTTTAAAACATGTGCACAAAGCAGTTCCATAAAGAAATGGTTCTCCAAGTTTGGTGAGGAAGAACTGTAAACTGCCGGCTAGCTTTTTTTGCGTACAATGCATAGAGCTGGCCGTAAACATGCGAGAGTCCGTGCATCACAAACTGCCAAAAAAACCAAACATAAAAACATAACCCCACACGTCCAAAGAATGCTCCTAAAACCTGAATAATGTTCCACACGTCTTAATCGGAAAATGCTCCATTCGGAATAAGGCCTAATTCAGAATATGTTGTTTTCATGACCCCTATAAGAATACGAATATTTGTTATATTCTTAATAATAGTAGAGCTTTAGTGTGCATGTAAACGTAGTCAGTGTTGGACCTCACTAATGCAGCCAGGTTATAAAATGTGTTGAAAAGCATGAAACCAGAAGAGAGGAGGCTGTTAGAGCAGCAGATTAATACCTGCGGTTTTGGAATCACATGTTCGAGAATCACACAATGGTGTAATGTTTGGGTATATTCATATTTTTTGGTATACTCAAATGCTTTACATGGTATAATTTGTAATTTGTTTGCTTCTTTTTTTCATCTTCTTCTACCTTCAGCTGCTGAATTCCTGCATTTTTCCCCAGAAAACAGGCACAAACTTGTTGGCTTCAGCTCCTGGCTCCATGTGTAGGTGGAGAGTGCAACAGTGATAAAGATAGTAAGAGCAAGAGAGAGAGTTTTTTCCACTCGAAAAACAAGAGCGAGTCCACAGCATGTCTAGTGGCTGCTTGTTGTGCTGCTGTCAGTTAGAAGATCTGCTGTTTGTGTCTCTACTAAGACAGATTTCTCGCTGTATGTTTGGTTGAACGCCGGTGCAAAAACGTTGGCTGCAGAAAGCAGACTAAAAACCATTTCCTGTTTTAAACTGACGGATGACAAGATGACAGATTCGTTGGGTGTCTGGGAGACGAGGACGAGCCTGCACTGCTGCAGAAACCTCAACACTGTTGGGATCATATACACAGAAATATGGATATTTCTAATGTTCCATGTAAACATCTAACACGATCAAAGCCAGGATAAGATTCACTAGTGTGCTTGTGAAATCATTTATTTAAGATTTCCTGCTAACATGTCGCCCATCTGTACAACAAAACAGTACCAAACATACAGTGTAAGTGATGTTTCAGAGAACAACCTCACTGGATGATGCTTTCTAAAGGTATACTTCCAAATGCATGATGCAACAGAGCAGAGTATTGATCCAGAATCCTGCACTGCACGCAAATAGAAATAAGGCTGCACGTAACATCAACGCAGGGATGTAAACTCGATCTAGGTCACGGCTGCAAACGTTCAAACCCCCGATGTTCAAACACCCTGATGTGATCTACCGTTCGGCCCGGGCTTCAGTCCCTTTATGAAGCGCTCTAGCTAATGAAGCGCTCCGCTGGAGTGGCTGTGAGAGGACAGTCGAGGACCCCGTGGGACTGCCTTTCATAAACGCCTGCCTGAATAAGGCTCTTTTGTAACTCAGGCGTAGGTTATGAGTCAATCATGCCCAGATAGGCAGCTCTTAACGCTGCTGGGGTTTTCCCTCCTGGGATGGATGTGCTGCTGAAGCGTACACACTCAAACCACCACCAACACAAACATACATGCATACATGTAACACCAGCTCATAAAATTATGCACAAACACTCCTGTACTTCCTGTATAATCACTGTTTTATATCTGAAATAACATGAAGTGATTGGATCATTCCACATCATCTCTTTAGTTAATTAAAGGATTACTTCCTACATACTGTCTTTTATAAAATCCCTTTCAGAATAAGTTAACTCTAAACTGCAGCTGGAGCTGTTTCCTCAGCGTTCGCCAAAGTTTGATGTTTTGCAGACGACACACTGCAATTTAAACAAGAAGTTAATCGACTGAACAGACGCCGTCGAGGTTCAACGCTCCTCTGAACACCGTTTAATGTAAACAAATCTAATAATGGCCATTAAAGACATGTGCAATCCCTTGTTGCAACTGACCTTGACCATTTTGCACTGTTGCCATGGTAACAAATGAGACGAAGAAAAAATTTGCTGCTGCTAAAAATGTTTTCCCTACGCTGAAAGCTGAAATCGATCTTCTGTAATCGCTGACATGCAAACAGCAGTGAAGAAGAGTGGTGTTTTTTTTTTTTTTGGTCTCTACCTGAAATGGACTCTGGCTGTTGTAGTTCTTCACTTCTTTGTCGGCTCCACGAACAAGCAGTACTCTGGCACAGTTATCCTGGGGAGGAAAGAGGAAAAAAAATATTAAAAACAAGGCTGAGAAAATGTGTGAAACAACAACTGACATCCTTTAATTCTCCTACTTTGGTGAGAAATAAAAAGCTTATTAGTTTCCAGTGAATTCTCCAAAAGAAGTCAGAAGATCAGCGTGGCTGAATGTCTAAAACATCCCAGCACTGACAGAGAGGAAAAAGAAGAAGAAGAGAAGAACATCTACCTAAATCAGGAATGGAGCTTCACTCGCTGTTAAGTGTGTATCTATCGCTCCACTCAAAGAGAACGAGGGAGTGAGAGCGAGAGAGATAGACAGCGACACAGAGAGAGAGAGAAGAACAGAGGGATGGAGAGTGCTGAGGGGTTTGAATCTGCTGCACAAATCGCCCACAAAGTGCTCAACCACGCATGTACCGTGCACACACACACATGCATATAAATACTTTTTTTTCCCAGATCCACAATAAGCTATTGAGGAGTTGAAAAACGGCTCACACAGATACTGATACACAACCAGAATCTGCACAGTGTTGTCAGCATTCTGAATGTTTCTGCCATTACACATTTAACATCTTATTTTAAGACGTGCATGATGTTATTTTTACGTCTCCATCTGGAGAGTAGCGAGCCCACGACATATTCTATATAAGCTACATTTATAATGGAAATGTGTGACATACATCAGAGCTAAGAAGAAGATAAAGAAAAGCAGAGCACAAAAGGAAATGTAGGGGACTGGAGAGATGGAGGGATGTAATGTGAGAAAGGTCCAATCTCTAATGTCCGTGATGCAGAGGATAATCCGGGATGTTGCCGCTTGGACACCGCGGAAAAACTTCAGCATCAAATGGATTTTTCTTGTGCACTTCATGTTGCGTTAGCGAGTGCAGATCAGTGATGGAGAAGATGACAGTGGAAGCACCGAGGAGAAGTTTTTATGCAACATTTGTGCACTGGAATCTGCCTCAGAGTACTCCATCCATCCATCTAAGGGGGAGTGAGAGTTCATGCATATTTATGATGTACAGTATAACGGCATAATAACAGAATGATCCAGGTTACATCAACCAACTCTGTTTCACAGCCGGCGTTATCGCCGTCTTCAATGCTTCAGTTCTGCAGCTTTAAATGATAACACTGAGGATGGTCTATATTTTTTATCATCATCAAGAAACCTCATGAAAAGACCAAAACCAACAGTGAATGTATCTACTAACAACTATCTGCCGCTGAAAATAGTCCCCAACAAATGCACTACTTCCTCCTGTTTGAATAATGTTTGTTAAAAATGACAGTGACCAAATTATTGAGACTTCAAAAAGAATAAACTATATACAGTACAGCAATTTTGAAGCTGAGAGAAGATGGAAAATCAATCAGAGCCATTGCACAAACATTGGCCATAGCCAGTACAACCATTTGGATCGTCCTGAAGAAGAAAGAAACCACTGGTGTACTGAACAACAGACGTCGAACCGGTAGACCAAAGGAAAACATCAGCAGTTGATGACAGAAACATTGTGAGAGCTGTAAAGAAAACCCCCTAAAAGAACTGTCAGTGACATCACCAACAACCTCCGGAGGGCAGGAGGAGTGAAGGTATCACAATCCACCATTCGCAGAAGACTTCGGGAACAAAAGTACACCAGAGTTCATGTGAGTATCACAAGAAACGTGCGGCTCAAGGAGAGATCGGTCGACGCATTCGAGCATTAAAGCATAGAGATGTTACAAGATAAGGGGCAGAACAGAAGCAGCATTTCTCACCTACAGAACAGTTAAGGCTCTCTCCATAACATTCTATGTAGCCAACAAATGGAGGCTGATGTAAAAGGCCATTTCACAGGTCAAAAGCATGTGTGGCTCCTCAGCTACAGAGCAAGAGTGATCTCTCTTAAGTGGAACTAAACACTTTGATTCACATCCACCCGGCTGTGGTTCTCTGTGTAACTGGCCACGCTCTGAGGGCGATGTGTGAAATGGTCTCAGATGACTGGCTGTACAAACAAGGGTCAGAGGCTATCGCTGACCTTTAGCTGGAGGCTTTACTGACAGGTTGAAGTCAATCGGTCTGTGAGACGCTTCATCGATTCAGTGCACAGTTAAGTTAATGGACCAGGCCGGAGTTATTGTATGTTTTTTTATCGTCAATAAATCCATGCGTGAAAAGACTAAAACCAATAAATGTGTTAGTCCGTCTCTCAACAGAGAGCTACAGGGATGAGTCCTACATCCCAGAAATGAGTTAGCATTTTAGCTCTTTCTGTTTCCTCGTCTGGAAGTCAATGGGTTTATTTATTTATTTATTTTTTATCTTTTTAAAAAAGACAGGGGATACATGTCAAGAACAAGTGCAAAGCTGCCAGACGACAGCAATATTGGCAAAACAGGAGACCACTTCAGGGTAAAGAGTGAGAGCTAAAACAACAACAAAAAAGAAAAACACTCATACGGTTGTTGGATTGCCAGAATATCAGTCAGCATACAGAGTAAAGCAGAATTTGCACAGAATAAAGATACAACATAGCAGCAAAACTCATGAGCTATACAATTAGGTCTAATCAAGCAATGTCAAAAACGGCTTTCACACCTTTAAAAATTTGTTTTGTGAATTACGTTTGCTAAATCTGTTCCAGGTTTCAACAAGTGAAATTTAAGACTTTTTTAAGACCACTATGAATGCAATTTAAGACCTACTTCACGTCCATACTGGCAACAAAGTACTAAGGATATGAAAGGAAATTGGAACCCCGGAATTACTTAATTAAGTAAATTAATTTAAACACTGAAACACATTCCTTCCAGTACTTTCCCAGTCTTTGTTCCAGGATTTCACAGTAATCAGAAAATTGTGTACATTTAAAAGTTAATGCATCAATCTGGTGCACTTTGAAAGCGATATTAAGAGACTAGATCTTGTGCTCTTGTAAACAACGTTGTGCTCTAGCAGTGGTGGACTGTAGGCTACTCAAGTACTGTACTTAAGTACAATTTTGAGGTACTACGTAACGTATTACGTAACTTTATAGCCCACTTCTACTCCACTACATCTCAGAGGGAAACGTTGTACTTTTTACTTAAATTAATTATTTATTTGATAATATTAGATACTAGCTATGTGCAGATTCAGATACTTAATACTAAATAAAAAACAACTAATAAACTTTGCTTTCAGCGACAAGCCTCTTTTTGGCCTCGAAGGAAAAGCACGACTTGTTTCTGAAATAAAAACACAATTTCAACTTTCTGGGTTCATGTGACCGCGGTGTAGCTCGTTTATAGCCTAACGTTAGCTTTTTACTTCTGGTGATTGCATAAAAAATCCTAAAGTGGTGTTCATTTGTGGAGATTATCTTGCTGAACAAAATACATTAGTATCATAAATGTGTGCTTATTATCTGCAATAATCCAAAACCCAATGGAACAATCCCGTTGGCTTTTTGTCAAGGGAACCAGGGCGATACTAACGTCCTGGTTGGTCTACAAGAATACGTCATCCCTGCAGCCCTTTCTGACTTCCTGTCTGTGGCTTTCAGCTCCACGCTCATCGGTTCATACTGAAGACGTACATCTTTAAAAATGAGTCAAATATTTCTATTTTTAAAAAAAAGTCGCAGTTATTTCCTAAAACAGCTGCTCACTGAAGTTCTTATCAAACGTTAGTCAGGAAATAGTGCATTTGTTGGGGACGTTTTTCAGTGGCGGATTAATCCACATGTGGTGCTCTAGTGAGTTTTAGTGGCAGCAGGATGGTGGATGTGGGGTGTTTTAATGGAGCTCTATGGATACAGGGGGAGAAGAGATATCAGGCTCAATTGATAAACACAATACCAGTATGTAGATACATTTTCAAGAAATTTAAACTCAAGTCAGGTGGAACCAAACAGACCTCAAGACGGATATTTGGTGGAAGCTGATGGCGCTTTGATTGAGAAACAAATCAGAAACAGAAATACAAGGAAACTATTTGTAACAGAAACCTATTTAACATAAATTCACATATTCTAAGAGTTAGTAAGATGTAAAGTGGAGGCAGACAGTGACTTGGCAGTATGGTTATATTCTTCTGGGGATTCTCCGAGCAGCATTAAAGCATCAAATACATGAGCATGATAAATAACATGCAAGGAGAACAGCAAATGGTTCGTCCCTCGGGAAGAAAGGAACAAAGACCCTGCAGGATGCGTACAAACAGAGCAGAACTGAATAGGTGGAGTCAGCAGGAGAAACAGCAGCAAATAATACGTCAGCATGCAGAGAGAAGAGTGAGCATGGAGCATTTAAGGCCGTCCAGTCAGTTCTGTGAGATCTAATAGACAACGGTCAGCTAATACAAGAAAACATGACGTTGAAGTCCATTTCTCTGTCATCTCTTATGTCTGTTTCTCCTTAAATATTTGACAGATGTTATGGATTTACAAAGCATTTATAGAACATGGTGATTGTATGTTTCAATATCCCACTTTTTCTTCTTTATTACATTGAGAAAAGTACAACATATTGGCACAGTTTGGCTCTTCTTCAGGTGCAGAAGAATCAAACAGACTCAGGTGTGTCATTGAGGAAATAGTCCTGGTCCCACCGGTAGCTTCTGGCTTCAACCAAGTGGACACGTGCAACCATCCAACTCTGACTCAAGATAATACCTATACAGTATATATACATCATAAAGTAACAGTTTTCAGATATGGAATAATCAAAAGCAATACAAATCAATCGTATACATTCAAATCATTGTGCTGAAAAGGCAAAGAATGGAATCAGGGCTGTCAAATCAAACGCTTATTTATTTTAACGCCACTCATTTCTTTAACGCATTAACGCAACTTGTGATTTTTAGGTTGTAGCGGCTCAGCTTTAAAGCTAGAGTGAAGATACTGGTATCATATGAAATTACACAACCTAAAGAATCTATCGGTACCAACCATGTCATACTAGCTTGTTATGAAGGAGGTTAAATAACGCTCAAAAATTTATAATAAATTTCGGCGAGGAAAAACAGGCTTGGACCTTTTCAAAGGGGTCCCTTGACCTCTGACCTCCAGATATGTGAATATGTGAGGGCTTTTGTCCAAAAGTCAGAAAAATGTCAAATAAAAAGCCAGAAATAAGTAAAAAAAAAAAATGTCAGAAAAATGTCCAAAAAGATTTCAAAAACAATTTTCCAAAAAAAGTCAGAAAAATGTCCAAAAAAGAAAAAAAATGTCAGAAAATAAGTCCCAAAGTCCATTCAGAATAATGTCCAGTAAAAAGTTTTGAACAGCTAAAAAATGTGAGATTTATTTGTGATGAATGGTGATTAATCGATTGACAGCCCAAAAAAAATACTTTTATAGAATAGAACTAAGGGGAAAATAAACCACAAAGCATATCTGAAAAAGGTAAATGTGAATCTTAGCCAGCTGAAACAAGAATAAAGTTTGAAAATTGATGCCATCAAATCACCTGAAAGAACGTTTTAAATGAGAATCCCACGATAATCCTCGAGGTTAGAGATTCCCATCCCACCTAATCCAGTGCTTCTTTCTTTTAAGAAAGTTCTCCACTTTTATTAGAGAATACCATATTGCTCGTCATAATGTATATATATATATATATATATATATATATATATATATACGCATAATGTTCTACTTTCCCCTCTATAGGCTACATACAGTCCAGCATGTTGCTCCACATTCTTCCCGCTTTTAACAACAGGTTTGACAGAACTGGCTTAACTATCTTAAAATAGTACCAGGTCAATCCAATAGTGGTGTGTGTTCTCATTCACATCACACACACACACACACACACACACACACACACACACACACACACACACACACACACACACACACACACACACACACACATCTGTTCTCATCAAGTACCCCCCCCCCCCCCCCCCCCCCCCCCACTTCGCTCACCTGGTTGTATAGGGCACAGATGTGGAGAGCAGCGTTTCCCGAGGCGTTCTGGGCGCTCATGTCTGCTCCGTAGAACAGCAGATGCTCCAGGTGCTGCACATGGCCGTGACGGCAAGCCTGCACACACACACACACACACGCACACAAAGTAGTTCACTGTCAATGAAAGCCCTTCCACTAGATAGTAGTTGCAGTAATAGGCCTCTAACACTAGATGTCAGTGTGCTGCAGAGGAGGTGAGAAGCAGCTGTAGCCTCAGTTTGAACCCAGTCATCAAAAGATGGTAGGATAGATGAGTGTGCGTGTGTGTGTGTGTGTGTGTGTGTGTGTGTGTGTGTGTGTGTGTGTGTGTGTGTGTGTGTGTGTGCAGAGGGGAAGCTTAAAGAAATGCACGGTTGCATAATTGAATTCATCCCGACTGTGAGAGTGTAAGAGTCAGTCAGAAGCAGAAGCTGAGCAGGAAGCTGTTGCTTTAACGGGACCGATTTCCTCTGTAAATGGCGTTAATGTTCGGCGTTAATGTTCGGCGTTATGGTGACAGATGATCATTCTAAATGGACTATTTACTCTGAGGCTTATTACAGAGGTTTGTGAAGGAAGGACAAAAACCCGAATGGCTGCAGGTTACAGTAAAAACTATTTCATCATGAAGTGAGCGGTGGAATGGAGTTGTGTTACATAATTGAGCATTTGCAAAGCCAGGCAGAACATTAGGCTGAATGTATTGGAGTGCTTGGTTTGTCTTGACTTCTGAGGTCTATATTCATACACTTTCAGACATTGTTGTAGAAGGACTAACAGCAGAGAGGATGCCGTGCTCTTTGACCTCTTCCACTCACTGAGGGCGCCGGTGCCCTCGGCCGACTTTACTTTTTTCAGAGGCTGTATGCTCGTGAAGTTACTGGTATCATATGAAACTAGAAAAACCTACAGTAAGGAAACCATTGGTACCAACCATATCACTTGCACATGGTCATTTTCAAAGGGGTCAATTTGACCTCTGACCTCCAGATATGTGAATGTAAATGGGTTCTATGGGTACCCACGAGTCTCCCCTTTACAGACATGCCCACTTTATGATAATCACATGCAGTTTATTTCATGTAGTATAAATGTGTTATTGTCTCTTATTCTAAAATGATGTATCTGAATATTTCTGCATCCTGGGGTCCCTAAACAGTCTTAAATTACATGCATTGGGACTCACTGTAAAGCTGAGACTCTGGTGGATCCAATGAGCCCAACTGGATTCATGTGTGATGATGTTAGTCCCCATAGGAGACATTTCATTGACCTCGCTGTATAAAATGACCTGTGAAGACCTCTAGGATAATCACAGCCTCATGAAACTTTACAACCACAAACTAGAGACCTAGAGCATTCAGAGGATGGATGGATCAAACTAAAGACCTAGAGCATTCAGAGGATGGATGGATCAAACTAGAGACCTAGAGCATTCAGAGGATGGATGGATCAGACTAGAGACATAGAGCATTCAGAGGATGGATGGATCAAACTAGAGACCTAGAGCATTCAGAGGATGGATGGATCAGACTAGAGACATAGAGCATTCAGAGGATGGATGGATCAGACTAGAGACCTAGAGCATTCAGAGGATGGATGGATCAGACTAGAGACCTAGAGCATTCAGAGGATGGATGGATCAGACTAGAGACCTAGAGCATTCAGAGGATGGATGGATCAAACTAGAGACCTAGAGCATTCAGAGGATGGATGGATCAAACTAGAGACCTAGAGCATTCAGAGGATGGATGGCTTTCCTAGCTAGATTGACAATAAAGGGGTTGCTGAGCAGTTTACACAACACAAGTGCTCGCCATCCAATCGCCGAAAAAAGCAGTTCTTGCAGAAATCCAAAATGTCAAAAGTTTTTGATCCCAAATCACAGCATGGCTTTTTCTATGGTGTTCCTCAAGGTCTTGGTGTCTTAATGTGGTATTTTGGAGAGATTATTGATCATTTTTATCAATTCTCCAGTGGTAAAAAATTGTTAAATTTAGCACCAAATCTGTGTAACAAATGGTATCAACCCAAAAGATTGCTGCAACAACTTATGAGACATAATAGAGCATGAGGATGATTACCATCATATATTTCTATTATAATGTTCTAAACCCTTATATATTTTATAAATGTATTTTACTTAATTCAGTGTCAGTGTATATATTTTAAACGTCAGCATGTTAATATACTGACATTAGCATTTAGCTCAAAGCCCCGCTGTGCCTCACAGAGCCTCTTGCATGGCTGTAGATTCAATTAAACAAATAAAATATTATCTAAATTGTTGTTGAATATTGATCTGTCGTTTCAGCTCAAATCATTTATTTTCAGTGCTAAATCTAGAGGATGTGTTTTCAGTCTGTATAACGCAGCGTCTTTAGATATGGTGGAGAAACACGTCAAACTGATTTTATCCAGAAGAGCTGGAGGGAGGCTGGAGTAACAAGAGGTTATTCATGATGTCATCAACTTAACTTCCATAGTTATTGTGGGTTGTTATTTATATATTTAGTGTTTTTGTTGTTATTCCAGGATTTTCTGAATGAATCAACACAACCTTGAACTGTGAACCAGCAGCAGCCGCCATGTTGTTCACCGCGCTGCCTGACAGCTGATTGTTATCGCCTCTGAAACGGGACAGATGGGGAAGGCAGAGATTCTGCAGCTCGACAGGGGAGGGAGATATAAGCAATCTGATAAAGCCGATGGGTCTGAACGCGCGGGGATGCTCGACATACACAAGACTGTGTGGAGACGTTCGTCACCGCTGCAGGGCGGCTCTCCTGAAACGGCTTTATCTCCTTCAGCGGCTAACAGCTGCCAAGTCTGACTGTGTGTTTGTGCTTTAGTAATGCTTTCCCAATACCAGCTGTTCTAAAGAACCACACAGCCAAGAATCCCTCTGTGCTCCTGTGTGTGTGTGTGTGTGTGTGTGTGTGTGTGTGTGTGTGTGTGTAGGTGTGTGTCTACCTGGTGAACTTCGTGCCAGCCGTTCTCGTCCTGGCAGCAGACAACGGCGTGGTGGTTGAGCAGGAGCTCGCAGCAGCCCGGGTCTCCTCCCACCACCACGCTGTGGTACAGAGGAGTCAGACCACGGCTGTCCTTGTAGTCTGGAGAAGCTCCCAGCTCCAGCAGAGTCTGAAGGTGGAGGTGTGTGAGGGGTCAGAAACATACACATATATAGCAATTATTAAAGCAAGGTGAGTCATCAAGTTTGTAGTTTCCAGATTTCTCAGATCTGTAAGTTATGGTAAAAAAATGGTCTCTTTAATAATGGAAGATTTCATAATCATAGGTTAATAATCATTATCATTATCATAATAATACATTTTACAAAGTGCTTTAAGATTTACAACAATGCATTAGGACCGTTGTAGGTGGACCTGTTGTACGTTATAAATTTATATTTGGCCAATGGGTTATCAGATAAATCCTAAAGATTGCTGCTTCCGATGTCCTCTAAGGCGGATGTCCTCTGAGCGGGAAGGTCCTAACACATACGCATTTTCTTTTATGTTTCTGTGTTGTTTTATGAACATAAATAAATCCTAATATATTTAATATATTTTGCACTCTGCGCTCATGTTACCGCAGTGTTTAACGGAGCTCGCGTCTGTGGTGCGATGAGGTGGATCCAACCTTGCAAAGTGCAGTGATGCTGGTCCTTAACAAAAAGGCTATTTTACTGAGTTGTTTCACATGAATTTGTGACTTTATAGTGATTTTGGTCATCTAAGCTTCTCAGGAAGTACCGACAGCATAAGTCGTGTTTCCTCTCGTCTTTAGCCTCCACTTTACTGATGAAGCATCATCCCTTCGTCGTCTCATTGTGCTGTTAACTGACTGGTCTGCATTCATCAAACACTTGCAAGATGACAGTAGCGGTGCTCCTTTACCGTGAGTGCGACGAGGTTCTTGGAGCGAGCAGCTTTGTGGAGGGCAGTCATGCCGTCTTTGGCTCTGTAGTCCAGGTGAGCTCCTCCGTTCTTCAGTACCTTGATCGTCTCCACCACGTTGTCCAGGTGAGCTGCAAAGGTCAGCGGACTCTCTAGAAAAAACAAGTCATGGACAGAACATAGGTTACAAAATGTATGAAATCCGTATCGGAGAGCAGATAAGGAAGAAGAAACCTACCCAGCAGAACCCAGATGTTTTAGTGATAAAAATACATCCAGCAGGTTTGCTGCTTTTAATAGTTTAAGAAAACTGTCTTTCCTAATAGGAGCTAAAAAAAAGCATTTTATTTGTGTGTTTCTAACAGCTCATAAACGTACTACGACTAAAAGAATGATTTAATTTGCCTCCAGTAACAGCAGCATGCACACGACTCCGGGGACCGATACTGAGGCTGTGATGACACAGTTTGTTTTCTGTGGTACGAACCACCTGGGAAATACCTGCTGGCATCTTTCTATTTGCTTGGTTTAAATTCACACTGAACAACTGCAGGTAGTGTACAGCTTATGTCACATGACACAGACAGTTAATAAGCAGACATTGCACCTGTACGGTATGTCCATCACCAGGTTAGCTGTGCCTAGTTCAGAGGGTTTTACCCATTAAAGGGGGTGTTTTGGGGAGATTTTCTTATCCAAATTGAGGGTCTAAGGATGCTGTCTAGAGGCTGCAGTATGCCAAATTTCAAATTTGGGATTGTGATTTCAGGTTATATAAAGAAAACTGATTTGGCATTGTACTACCGGAATAAATGAGATGAGTCTATATAGGGCAGTGGTTCACAAACTATGGTACACGCATACGCATGCTGTATAATGTTTCAGTTTGTTTTGGACCGGAGACGCGGTGAAGAGAAAAAAAAGCGCTCAACAGCGTGGCGCCACTAAACCTGAGGCGGTGCACCCTATTTTTCCCTGATAAAGCGACACTGTGAACAACAAATCAGTGTTGAAATCAGCGGGAGGGAGTTAGTAACGTTAGCTGTTAGCAGCCGTTAGCAGCACAGTCCTGACTGGTTAAATACCGGAGATACGAACGTTAACGGAGGTGCCATTGAGTTATTGTTATGAGGCGTTCCAAGTTGGCTCTAGAAAAATGACTATTGGGTGAAGGTAAATTACAACGTTATCATGATGTGTTCAAATGTAATCTCTTAAAATGTAGTTTTTGGTGAGAAACTTGAATAAATCCAGTTGTTTGAAGGAGATGTTTTCACATCAATATAAAATAGATATTAGAGAGAGAATTATGACCTGTTTAACTTCCTAACACTAGCTCTAAGCAGCTTGCTAAGATTTTTTTAATCAAAGCAAATATTTAAATAATCAAAATCATTTGAATTATGTGTTTTTATGCAAACAACCACTATAGATGACAATAACAAAGTACAGTACAGTACTGTGTACAGGCTACCCTCCCTCTCTTTTAGGACCTGCAGTGCATGTTTTTATATGTTGGCATGCTGGGGGATTCTCTGTTTTGTTAAGTTTTGTTAATGGAAACATTACTATCCAAAACAGTCAGTCCTGTCCGGTCCTAATTTCACTATGTACTATACAGAATATTCAAAGTATAGTGTTCTTCCAGTTACGTAATCAACACACTTTTTAGTACTCGCAGGTTGTGCCAGTGGACGTCAGATAAACTTCTCGTGGGTGCATGTGGACACTAGCGCGTGCATGATGTATTAAATGAGTATGTTTGTATTTTTTCATTGATTTTTTGTGGATTCTGAGGAGAAAACATTTACAAAAGGAAATGAAAGCTCCGTGTTTGTTGTGACAGATTAGCTCGGGAAACTCTCATATGTGTGGCAGTCATCTCTGAGTGGCTTCTTCTGACGGGATGAAAATGAGCCTTGATTTCTCCAGCTGTGCTAACTGTGTGCAGATATGAGCAGCAGCAGGAGGAAGAAGAGGAGTGTTTATATTTTACTGTGTTAAATCACAATGAAGAGCTTTTGACCGGACAGTTGAAATCAATAGCTGGTACAGTGAGAGCGGAGTAACAAGAGTCTTAATCTGCAGAGAGACGCCTCCTCCCCTTCAGCAATAAGGCATTCATTTAACAATAGCTCTCAAAGCCCATTAAGATAACCTCAATTCTCTGCTTAATAACACTTTCTCCTCTCAGCGTCAGCTTTATTTGCCTCAACAGACCACTTTATTTTCTGCCCAATCTTCTGTCCACTCAATACTGGCTGTGTTTAGAGCACCTGCACCACTGAGATACCCTTGACATATTCATTAAATGATCATAAATACACAGTAATGATACTCAGGTAAACCAGCGCTGGTTAACAAATGATTGTAATGAGATTTTAAATACAAGCTGCTTTAGATGAGAGGTAAAAGTTATTTTAAAACCTGTGAAATTCGAAAACAGTTTTGTAATAAAAGGACCCTTTTCAGAGAGGATGATTTATTCTGTTCTTACTTTCTCACTCAGTCTTGTTCATACGTCCTCTGAACGTTGTGTGGTTCTCAGAGCCACAGTAATACGAGCTCCCCAGACGGGGTCATTCCCATGTTCTCAAGGTCCTATATATGTTCCTCAGCTCTACATAGCACATAATTGGAACCTGAAAAAGATGTTCCCCAGTCTCAATATAACAGGCTTACCCTTGAGGGAACTTATCAAATGGTTGGAGAAATGGAATCACCAAAGGTCAAAGCGTAGTGCTTCCTGAGGTGAAAACTAGACTAGTATACATGTTTTGGAATATTCAAATAACAACAACACAAACATTATTACTGTCAAAGATAACATGATAATAACGCAAATTTGTTTTAACGCCATCAATTTCTTTGATGCATTAACGCAACGGAGGTTGCATTGAGTTACATTATGATGCGTTCAAGCTGTATTCATTAAAATTAGAATTGGGCAGAAGTAAATTATAACGTTATCATTATGTGTTCAAATTAGGGCTGTTAACGCAATAATAACACATTAACGCAACTTGCGGTTTTCAGGTTGTATCAGGTTCAGTTTTAAAGCCAGAGTAATACTGGCATCATATATCATATATGAAACTATAAAACCTAAAGAATATATTATTATTATTATTATTATTATTATCGGTACCAACCATGTCATACTAGCTGGTCATGAAGGAGGTTAAATAACGCTCCAAAACGTACGCTACATTTTGGCGAGGAAAAACTGTCATGTCCATTTTCAAACGGGTCCCTTGACCTCTGACCTCCAGATATGTGAATGTAAATGGGTTCTATGGGTACCCACGAGTCTCCCCTTTACAGACATGCCCACTTTTTTATGATTTGAGCATATTTTTATGCTAAATGCTGTACCTGTGAGGGTTTCTAGTCATTGTTTTGTGTTGTTAATTGATTTCCAATAATATATATAAACCTATGTTTGCATAAAGCAGCATATTTGCCCACTCCCATGTTGATAAGAGTATTAAATACTTGACAAATCTCCCTTTAAAAAGGTACAAAAAATATGTGATTAATTTGCGATTAATCACGATTAATTATGGACAATCACGCCATTAATCACAATTAAATATTTTAATCGATTGACAGCCCTTATAATTCCAGATATTATTAACTTATATCAGAAAATCAAAATAGGAGTTTTTATGAGTGGGCATGTTCGGAGGGGAAATGATTCCCTGACAACATAAAACCTGTATTTAAAGTGTTAATAATTAATATAATATTGAACTGGGGAACACAGGACCCTGGGAAGATTGATACGCTCTCCTCCAGAGGCAGCAGCCCGACTCCCAACTCGACCCGCCGGAGGTGTTTTAACAACAATCCTTGAGAGTTTCCTGTCAATCCTATGGATCACTGACTCCTGTTCCCATTGAGCATGGTACTCATCCAAAAGCCAATAGGACTGATTAAAGGACTGTGGACGGGCTGAAGCAGGCAGAGTTAAAGTGATACTCCAGTCAAATTCAAATTCTCTCATTAGCAGTTAGATCTCTAAAGACCTGGACACATAAACAGACATGATGGCCTGCGGTACCAACTTGTAATTTGGGTGAATTGACCCTTCAAGACAATAAAGGGAGCCAACAACCCTCGCTGATGGTGCTGCAGTGGCAAACTGAGCTATAGCAGACTGTTTCGTAGAGAGGAGGTTGTGTTGCTCTGACTATCTATCTGGCGTGGAGAGGAGGTTGTGTTGCTCGGGCTCTATCTGTTTGGCGTCGAGAGGAGGTTGTGTTGCTCTGCCTCTATCTATCTGGCGTGGAGCGGAGGTTGTGTTGCTCGGGCTTTATCTATTTGGCGTTGAGAGGAGGTCGTGTTGCTCTGGCTCTACCTATCTGGCTTGGAAAGGAGGTTGTGTTGCTCAGGCTCTATCTGGTTGGTGTCGAGAGGAGGTCGTGTTGCTCTGCCTCTATCTGGTTGGCGTGGAGAGGAGGCCATGTTGCTCGGTAAATGAGCTGTGTCCTAATGTCAATGTGTTCTCAGCACAGCTCACCAATGTTCTGTAAAGACGAGGTGAGCAGGTGTTCCATGCAACGCTGGGCTGGGATAATAGTTATAAGTCCTCCTACAGGCCCACTTGTAGGCAGAGAGTCTGGTGTCTGGGGAAGACTACAACCTGGCAAGAATAATAGCTTATTATCTCCACACATGCACATCCAATCACTCGTACACTTGACTTAATTTGCTGTGGAGCTCGTGGTTAACGTCAGATATTATTGCCAGTTATACAGGAAGGAAATAAATCAGGAGGAGCTCAATGAGACGGAGAGCTCATCATGTTTTCTGTGGTTGGATAATGATGGGAGACCATTTTTTGAAACTTGACCTAATGTGGTATTTTGGAGGGATTATTGATCATTTTTTATCAATTCTGGAGTAGTAAAAAATGGTTGAATTTAGCACCAAATCTGTGTAACAAATGGTATCAACCCAAAAATTGCAAATGAGCATTGGAATTGACATCATATACTTCCATCATAATGTTCTAACCCCTTATACACTTTCAAAATGTAATATAATGAATTAATATGACTAGAACAATTTGACACACAGTGCTGAGCAGCATCTCAAACTAATCTTCAGGTTCCCAGCTTTCAGATGATGTACACCACTTCTATGTGACATCTACTGTTGACCTGCTATCTCCCCCTAAAGACCCCCTGTACGCTCCTAAAAAAGACAGTCTATTGTGGGTCTCAGAGGGTTAAATACAGTGACAGTCTGCTTCATTTTCTGGAACTCATATGTGCCGTTGATACCCGGTTTTAAGTCTATTTGTGTTTTTGTGCTTGTATGCAGAGCGCTGCCTTACCACCAGTGTCACCGTCGTGGTAGTTGGGATCGAAGCCTCTCTCCAACATCTTCGCCACTTTGTCCACCTGATTATGCTGGATGAGGTCCATGAACTTCCTCAGATTTGCCTGCACAACCAGAGAAGAGAGAGAGCTATTACAGTGAGAAGAAAGAACAACTGGTGGTGGGTGTGTGTGAGAGAGAGAGAGGGAGAGAATGAGAGAGAGAAAAGGCAGGATCGAGGTCCAGAGCTGTAAAAAGAGTGAAATAGAAGTTGCGATAGAGGAAGGTGTAGAGGGTCAAACACAACTGAGGGTGAAAACGCGGAAGCATTTAAGTAATACAGAGTGAAGCTGAGGGAGACTCGCTGTTAAAGATGGAGGAATATAAGGCAGAATGAAAAGGCTATAGTGAAAGCAGGAAGCAGAGGAAGGAGAGATGACAGGATTGTGGCGATTGTGGGGACTGGAACGGTTTTCTGTTCTGTTCCTGTCTGCTTTCTTTCCAGGCCGCATGATAAAAATAGATAAGAGAGCAGCTCCCTGAAGGAGAGGAGAAAATGAGGAATGAAGAGTGAGATAGCAGAAGAAGAAAAAGACAATGGGTAGCAATAAAAGAATAGACAGAGGGGAGAGAATAAATGAGGAGGAGTAAAAAGGCAGGGATGTGGGGTGGGAGTAGGGATGTCCTCATCATATCACGTTGCCCCAGATCCAACTCCAAGTGTATCAGCCAATACACAAAGAGAAGATATTTCTTAATAGAATTTTATTTTTTTCCCACCTCATGCAGCTGTACTGTACTCATTCAGGGTGTTTTAGACTGCTAGCATCCTTGCAGAAAATAAAAAAATGATCAAAAATGGATCAGGCTTTAGCTATGCATGCAAATATGCCTGACCTGCTCTATCCCGATCCTGCACATCAGTTTGAGACATCCGTGCTAAGAGACTCTTCATTGCTATATCACTAGCCTGGTTCCAGACTTCTGAATCCTCGACCAAAACTTCATTAGTCACTGCTAAATTGTCCAGGACAAAATAATAAACTGAAACAGCGAACATGATGTCAGACTGAATAATGAATCAAAAACAAAACAGTAACTCCATATACCGCTACACAGTGTAACAGTTGGAGTACCCATAGAAAACAACCAAAAGGATTGACAAAGGATCTGGATTTTTATCACCAATACCAATCCATTAAAAATCCCTGAATTAGTCCCGATCCTCATCCTGTGAATCTGCTCAGAAAATCACTGCTAAAGACTTTTTAATTGCCTTTAAGAGTCATCAACACCCACAGTATTATCAGATTGTATTAGCTTAAAATGTAATGTTTTCATTGATATGCCACTTAGTAGTTTCACAGCTAAGCTCTCTGCATATTTTAAGATTATTATGTGAGAGTTAATGAAAGCAAAAAATAATTTGAACTGACTGAGTAAAACCAACAGAAAAAAAATGTTGGCAAGGGATGTTTTCTACGTTGAATGTCGTCATTTTTGCATTCGGTCCGAGCAAGTGATATAGTACAATAAATGACCATTATTGAAAGTTGTGTGGTATAATAACAAGTATACCAAGCATGGAAGTCCACTAAGGGCAGGTGGGAGAGGTGGTGGATGGGTAAAAAAAAATACAGGACTTTCAGCCAGAAGACCGCTGTTTGTGTCCCGTGTGAAACCGAAATTAAATGTTGACTTCACGCTTGTGGGCTTCACCCATGTCTTCACCCATGTTCTCCGCCACACTAACTGAAAACAGCCAAATGATTGGTCTCCTGTTGAGATCAACCACTTCAGATTACAAAAGGGGATGCATGGCTCGACCAAACTAATGCAGCTATACTCTCCAAAGCACATGTTTATTAAAGCTCAAATAAATAGGTTCGCAAACAAAACCACTTGGGAGCAAATACTGCTCTCTTCCAACATCCACCAAAAACAAAACTACACAAAAGTACCACAGTTAACTAGCCAGAACAGAACAAAAAAACCTTGCAAGATACTCCCAAAAATCTCAGTCACAATGCTAAATACCAAAGGCACTTAAATCTGTACTACTAAAATGTGCTTAACCTCAATTTAGCAACAACAAACCACAAGGGTCGCAAACCAGATTGGTCAACCATAATAATCAAGCCTCCTTGGTCACACTAAGGCTAGATTTAATCTTACCAAATGGGTTGGTCTCCCGGACGAGCCCCCGATTTGTCACAAACTGGCTCAGGGAATGTGACAAAAAGGGAGTCCACGTTAACCACGTGGCATTGTGCATTACAGCAAGCGTGATACGAGGCTGATACGAAACATATTTATGAAACTTATTTGTGGTTCAGAAACGTTGAAAGTCAATGTATCCTGTGATTTACACGAATGCACTCTGCCAACAATTTTTCTGGCGACTGGGTTGAAAATCAAACAATATTGACCACAGAGTGCTTCTGTTTAGATATCAACCATGATGAGTCACTGCCGCTTCAATATCTGGAAATGTCAAGCGTTCACGTACATGGCCCTGTGTTATAATGTTTCATTTCATGCAGCTGATATGTCCCGTTTGTGTGTCTGTGTG
Organism: Sebastes fasciatus; assembly: GCF_043250625.1. NCBI lineage: Eukaryota > Metazoa > Chordata > Actinopteri > Perciformes > Sebastidae > Sebastes > Sebastes fasciatus. Next base: position 2,624,819 of record NC_133796.1, on the reverse strand, counting down.
TGTGAGTCAGAGTCTGGAGGACGGTGTCCTTTCCCTCTCTCTTTTTACTGAAAAAGGTTGGAAGGCTGGCGTTTTATTGGCTGTCTCAGTGTGAGCTTCAGCCTTACCGCCAAAAAGTTGGGTCATGCCAATTTTGGGAAAGAAAAGACTCAGTGTTAGAAATAAATGTTTATAATAGAAGAACCACACTGTCTGAATGATGGCTTTTGGTGATGTGACTTGAATGTAAACGTGTTTGAGTTTGTGTTATCATCTCCACATTTATAAAAACATGTTGCCTTTTTCATCTTTCATTCTCCTTCCTCTCCATCTCCAGTCCTCTCTTCAGAAGTAGAGCAGCTGTCAGACAGTTTCCTAGTGTGCCGCTAACGGAGAGCTGCCAGAGACACTTATGCTTTGGCTGCACTACAAGGAGTACAGTAGCTATGGGAGAGCAGCCCAGAGCTAGCCTCACAGTACACGACAACGAAGAGGCTAACAGTCTTCAGGTTACTGTAGAGATTCACTTCAATTCATGTGGGAGAAACAAAGATAGACTCCTTCTGAGCATCATACAGATCATCACAGAGGAACAGAAGAGCTCAAATTAAGCCCAAATGTACAGGTAAGTTATACTATTCACTTGCTAGGAGTGTCTTTTACCCATCCTTCCCCTGTCACACAGTTCAAGCTGCCAAGAATGAACACTTCTCTTACCTCAACTAGCTAGTGGAGCTGCTAAATAGATAAAGCAATCTGTGAGTTTTATTATATTTTGGCAACACCTTTGGCGTGAAACAGTCATTACTGTGGTGTTTTCACACTGCACTTCCCAGAGGCCAGTCGACACTCAGACTGAGGTGGGGGCGGCACTGTGACATCTTTTTCTTGAATCTCTTTGTCTGCTCAGCTGCTCATGCTAACTCTCCAGTTTGCCTCCAAGCTGGAAATGTTTCCCACTATTTCAAAACAGAGAGGAAGAAAGGCAAAGAGTCTCTAGCTGACCGGCAACAATACAGTGATTCAGCTTCCTTCTGAAAGCCTTTATTTGCTCTTCTAAACACTCGGTGTCGAGTAGGTTGTTCCAGGAAGAAAATGCTCACAGCAAACAATGTGTTTTCCTCTATGGCATTTTTGTATCCATTCAGTATAACTGTACATGTAAAAAAAATTTTTTAGGATTTCTAAATAGATGTTTTAATGCCAGAATCGATATATTTGCTTAATTTGAGTCTATGTGGAGGTAGAAGGAAGTTAACGCTTTTATTGTTGTAGTCTGAGTAACGTGACGTCATCCTTCAACCAAAACAAACCTCAGCGAAATGAAACAAGACAGTAGAAAACGTTGGAGGGTCCACGGGATACGAGCTGCACACTCACATTTTAAATCCAGCGTGGTAAACACTACACATCCAGTAAAGTATGGAAACACTTTGGGTTACACACATTGCAGGAAAAAGCAGAGTTAGACATTACAGCTAAAGCTGCATGCTAACTTCTAAAAAAGTCAGAAATATGTCTGAAAATTCTTTTAAAAAGGACTGAAATATGTCCCAAAAAAGGCCAAGAAAATGCCAAAGTATGTCCGAAATATGGCCCAAAAATGTCCCAAAAAAGGCCGAAATATGTTCAAACATAAGTCCGAAATATGTCCGAAAAAAGGCAGATACATGTCTGAATAAAAGTCTGACAAGTGTCTGAAATATTTCCTAAAAAAAGGCTGACATATGTCAGAAAAAAAGTCTAAAAAAGTTAGCAGGAAACGTTATCGTATGGTTGTAGTGCGAGGTCGAGCCGGCCATCGCTCTTGTCTCCGTGGTCAAATGGGCCGACGCTACGACTGTAGAGCACCCATATACTGACATTTATGTTAAATGCATTCAAACGGCCCCGATGGAGCTGACCATGGATGGATAAAGAGAACGAAGCTGACGTGAGGGCTAGAGACCACCTTAAAAGTTAACAAAAATCACAATACATATCAAATCGGCACCCAAGTATGGTGATAGTATCGAATCAGGAGATAGGTGTATCGTCCCAGCCCTACAAGACATGCTGCATGCTACAGTTTCTGTTTGAGTTGGAATAAACATGTTGATGTGGTGCCACATTTGCAGAACCAGTTTCTGCTCACAGCCAAAGCTGGCACTGATGATACTGTGATAAATCGTTTCCAGTCTCTGAGAGCCAATGTGCTTTGAAGGACCCCAAACACTGGCCACAAGCGAAGCTCACAGTTAAACTCTGAGTTATTATTTGGTGAGTTTAAACTCACTTACCTTTGTATGAAGTTTGGCGATCTGTTTCTCGTCCACGTTGGGCTGCTTGTAGACTCTGCTCTTGTAGCGGAACTGTTGAGTGAAAGACAAATAATTAAAAAAGAGAAAAAGGTCCACAGCAAAACAACGGGTCCAACACGGATTCTATTAAAGCTCTGAACTGGGAACTGATAACATTTCCCTCTTAGTCATCAGTTACTTAACACCTCCGGGTCCATCCTGAAAGCAATTGTTCTTCTGGAGAGAGCATCGCTAGGTGTGTGGAACATTTAATTACTTTCATGGTATCTTTACTGGCTTTAGTGTTAAAGGCTGCAGTGCTGAAACAAACCTACAATCTCTCCAAGCCAACACGTTCTCATTCCCAACTCACCAAATACGGACGCTTGGTCAGTGACCCTATGCTTCAAACTATGACGCTCTAGGTTCCCCTCTAGAGTTAGTTTTGGATGCATCAGGGACGGCGTCTCAGTTTTCGCTCGTTACATGCATCGTGTCTTTTCAAAATAAACTTCTGTCTTCACATGAAATGTACAGTTTCTGTTTGTTACATGCATACAGTGTCTTTTCAAAATAAACTTCAAACGCCCGGCGCGTCTCATACAGATGCTAAAGGTTGCCTTGGTGCGTCGGTATCAGACGCTGAGGGGCGCTGACCAGGCATCGTTATTTGACGAGTTGGGAGAGAGATCGTGTTGTACAAGCATATGGCTGTTCTTTAGAAATGGATAGCCCACTTACCAAAAACAGGGTTGGTTGAGAGGTTAAGATTAAGGGAATATATAAACTCAACTGAAATATTGACCTAATTTATATCAGAATATACAGAATATTGGCAGACTGACATGAAAACTTTTTTCATGATACTTTTTTGGCCATACAGCCCGGTCCCAGTGTACAGTAAAATAATATTTACATGGGAATTGGCAAATATGTCACTGCCTCCTAATTTAGTTTAAGTAACAACAGGCATTTAATGGTCAATAAATTAGATTCTATCACTGGCCAACCGTTTACCTCCAAAGACGGGACTCCCTTGCTGATTGGCTGTGGGTACTCTCGAAGGATGCGCTCTTCATCCAGGAACTTGCCGTCCCTCCCGTCGCTAGCTGGCTGGAAAAGCCCGTAGTTGAGCACATCTTTCAGGCTCTGATTAAGCGTGCACAGGATCCGCTGCTTGGCAACCCAGACCGTCGCGTCCGGGTTGAACCGCATGCATTTCTGGTTCGGTCGGAGAGAGGAGAGAGTGGAAGAAGTGTGAAGTCAGAACAATCAACACAAGTGAAATATTCATCTTTGAAATCAACCTGTGACAAACGTTTCACTTGTTGAACTGGACGTCCAACTTTTGATTGACGGATGCAAAGAGGCCGGGAGTGATGAGTGGAATCACAGAACAATGGTGCCCAATCAAAACAGTTCAGGCGTATCGAACAAACCCTGTCCGTCCCAGTTACAACAAATAAACCACGCAGCACTGCCAAGCGTTTTATTGTTTTATTGTCACTCTGCTATATGCTAAACAGAGCCACGGCGCTTGCTGAGGATGTAATTGACACGACCCCTTCGCCCCCTGCTCTCTCCCAGTCCCAGCTTCCCTGGAGTGAAAAAAAAACAAACACACAATGCAGGATTTCTGGCTTCGTCCGAATCAGAGAGGATTATGGGCGCTGTGCCGTGGCATTTGGGAAGGGTCTGCGAGCGTTTACAGCTGGATGTGCTGCTCAGCCGGCGATAGCAGCCCTGTGTCTGTGATAAAGGCTGAAGGGATGAGCAGTCTGTGAACTCTGCCTACCCATAATCCTCTCGCCTGGCGTCGAGTGGGCAGAGAAGAGGAGAGGAGGGGAAGGAAAGATGAAGGGTCGAAGGTATACAAAAACAGATGTCTTGCATCTGGCAGGGCTGTTTGGACTGATACGGCCTTCTTTCCCTCTGCTGGTTTATTAAAATGGCAAATTTCCATCCGCTCCCATTATAGCCGCTGCGTCCTCAGCCCTCCACGTGAGATCAGCTTAGACAATATAGAGGAAGTTTCCAGCGCTGGAAATCAATGTTGTTCAACGTAGAGGCACTGATAATGACACGTGTGTGCGTGAGTAAAGGCCTTTATCCCTCACGAATGACACACGGCTATTTGCAGCTGTCGTCTGACTTCATGATGGTTGCACTGGCCGCTGTGGCTCAGCGTATGACCATGGAAACCAGATAGAGAAGCAGCTCTCCAGTGTTCTCAAACCCTCCAATTGTGGTCCAAGAATTCGAAGCAACAATCTTTGGAAAACTAGCTTGTTTGTCTGACCTCAAGTCTGCCATTGTGTCCAAATCTTTGAATCATTACCAGAATGAGCTCTGAAAAGATGGTGTCTCCATCTGGACGTAAGAGCTGTATACTGGCATGAAATGAGAGGCTGAGATGGGCGAAATAAAGCGTGGAAAAATAGCTTATTTGAGGAGGACAATTTGAAGATTGTTGAAGAAGCAAAGACACAGAAAAGCATGTGGAGAAGAGGAACCGTCACCACCACTCCCGACTGGCTGTCTTTTTCTCTGATTTTCCTTCTGTAACATTCTCATGGCTCAAGATGTGTCTGTAGTGTTGGTCTGTGTGGAAGAGAGGACCGTCCTTACAGCTGTCACCGGGTTTAGTCTGAAGGCTCATCATAACATTTTCACAATGTGAGCAGAAAAAAGTTAAAGGAGCAGGACGATGGAACGGATATATCAGCTACCAGTGATTGGCTGAATCATCTGAATTGGCTGAAGTTGTTTTTGTGGGGAACCAAAGGTTTTGGGCTGGTGAAGCAGCGCAGTTCTGGTGGCAGATGAGGGGGGGCTGCTGCTCTCACTGTTAGCGTAGCGTGCTCAGCAGGACGGTGTATTTGAAAATTGGTAGTGTTACAATCTTTTTGCCGGCACTACATGTTTGCAAAAATGGCAAATTGCTTCATTTAGATCCTTCGGCTTGACGGAAGCGTTCGGTTCAAAACCAAAATAATCCCAAATAGGTGATTCTGTATTATTTTTTCTGCAACAAGCTCTCTTGGATGAAAATGGCGTGGGGGTAGTGGGGGTAGTGGGGGTAGTGGGGGACTACCCCGCCCCACTGCACGACCCCACGCAACGGTTTTTGGGCTGATGCTTGCCGTTGGAAAACTTTAACATATCGCCCAACCCTAACGCTCAGTACCGCTTTCAAGTCAGTGCATACGGAGCTGGAGCTTAGCTCAGCTTAGCTTATCTTAGGTTAGACTGGAAGCAGGCTCTGATGAAAGTTCCCAAAACCTTTAAAGCTCACTGTAATTAACACTTTGTAAAAAACACAAGTTGTGGTTTTATGTGAAGTTACACGCTGTAACTGTTTTTTAAAGACTAATGTGTTAATTGGTGAGCTTTAGAGGTGTTGGATGGTGTGTTTTTGGTAGGACCGATTAAAATATTTAATCGCAATTAATTGCATGATTGTCTACAATTAATCTCAAATCAATCACATTTTTGTATCTGTTCAAAATATAACTTAAAGGGAGATTTGCTAAGTATTTAATCCTCTTATCAACATGGGAGTGGGCAAATATGCTGCTTTATGCAAATGTATGTATATATTTATTATTGTAAATCAGTTAACAACACAAAACAATGACAGATATTGTCCATAAAAACCCTCACAGGTACTGCATTTAGCATAAAACAATATGCTCAAATTCTATTTCCCCAAATGTCAAACTATTCTGTTAAATGTACATAGATTTGCAACATCATATCATATAAAAAGAAGCAAATGCACCAGTAAATTATGATCTCTTTTGAATACATCAAATGTTCTAACTGCTAAAAAGCTTATTTTTGTACCACACGGTGAACATCAGAGCTGGAGACGGAGGCCGGGGCTCACGTGCACGTGCTTGTGTGAATTATTCAACTGAGTTTGATTTCCAAGTGGACTGTGGGACTCAATCATGTGATCAAGTGGCACCACAGAGTGCTCAGTGATGAATGTGAAATCAGGAGCATTAGTGCATACATGTGAGAAAGCTTAGTGCACATGTGAACACACACACACACACACGCACGCACGCACGCACGCACACACACACACGCGCGCGCGCGCACACACACACACACACACACACACACACACACACACACACACACACACGCACACACACGCACACACACACACACACACACACTTTCTATACTGGAGCTATAACCACCGACATCAAACGGTCATGAGTTCATCTCTGGGTCAACGCTGTACCTTGAGGATCCAACTCCACTGGATCACACACACAACTCTGTAAAGCAGTGGTCTTCAAACTTTTTACACCTCCTACCACCTCAGAAAATATTGGACTCTCCAAGTACCACCATTATGACCGGGGGGCAATTATTTTTCCTGGGGGGCCACATGAGAAACCCAGATTGTTGCCGGGGGCCAAACAAACTCTGTCAGACGTAACCTCTATTTTATCACTACATTAATTTATAGCAAACATACTGAGCACTTATTTTTCAGCATTTATTCTACTGAAAATCACTTCAAACAGCAGATTATTAAGAAGATGACATTATATGCAGGAGGTTTTGAACCGTACAGGACTGACTGTTTTGGGTAGTAATGTTTCCATTAACAGAACGTAACTAAACAGAGAATCCCCCAGCATGCACTGCAGGTCCAAAAAGCAGGGCGGGTAGCCTACTGTACACAGTACTGTACTGTACTTTGTTATTGTCATCTATAGTGGTTGTTTGCATAAAAACACACAATTTAAATGATTATGATTATTTAAATATTTGCTTTGATTAAAACAATCTTGGCAAGCTGCTTAGAGCTAGTGTTAGGAAGTTAAACAGGTCATAATTCTCTCTCTAATATCTATTTTATATTGATGTGAAACATCTCCTTCAAACAACTGGATTTAATCAAATTTCTCACCAAAACTACATTTTATGAGATTACATTTGAACACATTGTGATAACGTGGTAATTTACCTTCGCCCAATAGTCATTTTTCCTGATGAGACTTTGAACGCCTCATAATAATAACTCAATGGCACCTCTGTTAATGTTCATATCTCCGGTATTTATCCAGTCAGGACTGTGCTGCCCACCGGCTGCTAACAGCTAACGTTACTAACTCTCCTCCTGCTCATTTCAACACAGATTTGTTGTTCACTGTGTCGCTTTATCAGGTATAAATAGGCTGCGTCCCCTCAGGTTTAGTATTGGCATGCTGTTGAGAGCTTTTTTTTCTCTTCACCGTGTCTTCGGTCCAAAACAAACTGAAACATGATACAGCGTGCGAATGCGTCATTGTGCAGCATAACTGTGGGAAAGCATCAATAAGAGGAATCGATAGTCAGAGATTCCTCCGCGTACCACTAGAGAAAGCACGCGTCCCACCAGTGGTACGTATACCATAGTTTGAGAACCACTGCTGTTCAGAGTTGCCATTCAGGAAGTTACAGCAAAGTGCACTGAAGCAGTTGCTAATAGCTGTACGTTACATAGATAGAATTTTACAACACAAATGAAAAGATGTGAAGGAGGGAAACCCAGGAGAGAGAGAGAGAGAGAGAGAGAGAGAGAGAGAGAGAGAGAGAGAGAGGCATCAGGTGGCTTCTAGAGGTAGAGCTCCGTCAAGCAGCCGCCATGCAACTGTCACGTCTCTGGCCTTGACTCCAGGAGTTTTTCAGTGTTCTGCTTTCCCTGGGTCTCCCCCTCCCCTGCCTGTGGGTGTGGCAGGGGCGCGGCTTCCTCATCAGGCACCTGGTCTCACTCTCCACTCTGCACCTGTCAACAATCACCTAATCAACCCACAGTACAAGAACACCAGCTTTCCTGCCAGTCCTCGCCAGATTGTTCTGCCTACCAGTTGGTATTTTCTCGGCCGCTCTGTATTCTACTTACCAGAGTTATTCTTATGTTTCCTAGTGCTTCTGATATCTAACCTTGTGTTCTCCTGTCTTCTGGATTCCAGTGCCAGCCTCCCATCGAGCCATCCTCACGCCGCCGCAGCTCATTCCTCCAGCTGCTCCACCCTGCTCAACAGCCTGCCTGTCCCCTGCCTTCTCCAGCGCCCTCACCACCTTTAATTATAATAAATCCACCTGACTTTCAACCACCATCCAGCTGTGTCTATGTCTGCTTCTGGGTCCTAAACCAAAGCCCTCACAGCAACTTCCTGTTCCCCTCCCCTTTCTTCTTCTTCTTCTGCCTTTTTGTTCTGCCCCAGCAGCACATGATGAGGAAACGCTCCAGCTCACTGTACTGTCATGGACATCCAGTGTAAAGCTCCTGAGGACACACGCTCATCAAACAAAGAGCTACAGTACAAAGCTGCATCAGCTCAAGATGAAGCTACTGTACCGGCGGCACCTCCAGCTGCTCCTCCACGGGGACTCACAGCTGCTCTTTGATGATAAAGCTTCACATCTAAACCTTCGCTGGGAATGACAGTAAAGTAATATCTACTGAGATACCGTTGCATGTGCTATATGATCAACGGCGATGCAGCATACAGCTATATGTACTGTACTGCCCACAGGAGCTCCAGTGGTCTTTCTAATGGAACAATGCACCACATTGTTCTCCCATACTGTTGATGTAGCACACCTGGGGGTTCGTTAAAAGGAACAGTGTGCAGCTAATGAATGCATGTGGCTGCTATGTACATGAAACATTCATAATTTACACTGTTGAATTTAATAAAACATATCAAATATTCAGACTCCACTGTTAAAGCTTGTGTTGTTATCCACAAATACATTTCAGGCGTGACACAATAGATATCAGGGTTACTAACGCAGAAGAACGGGTTATTTTGTTTTTCTTGTTATTCTAGATGTCTTTTTAGTTAGCTTGCTTTTATTTTAGTCGTAGTGGGGAGACCCTGTTTCCTACAAAATCACGTACCCATTAAGGCTGTCAAAGTTAACGCCATAATAATGCAAATTTGTATTAAAGCCACTAATTTCTTTAACGTGTAGCGGGCTCGATTTTAAAGCAACTAGAACCTAGAAAACCTGAAGAGGAGGTTGTGTTGCTCTGCCTCTACTGGTTTGGCACGGAGAAAAGGTTGTGTTGCTCGGGCTCTATCTGATTGGTGTGGAGAGGAGGTCATCTTGCTTGGGCTCTATCTGGTTGGCGTGGAGAGGAGGTTGTGTTGCTTAGGCTCTATCTGGTTGGCGTGGAGAGGAGGCTGTGTTGCTCTGCCTCTACTGGTTTGGCATGGAGAATAGGTTGTGTTGCTCGGGCTCTATCTGGCTGGCGTGGAGAGGAGGCTGTGTTGCTCTGCCTCTACTGGTTTGGCATGGAGAATAGGTTGTGTTGCTCGGGCTCTATCTGGTTGGCGTGGAGAGGAGGCTGTGTTGCTCTGCCTCTACTGGTTTGGCATGGAGAATAGGTTGTGTTGCTCGGGCTCTATCTGGCTGGCGTGGAGAGGAGGTGGTGTTGCTCTGCCTTTACCGGTTTGGCATGGAGAAAAGGTTGTGTTGCTCGGGCCCTATCTGGTCGGCGTGGGGAGGAGGTCGTGTTGCTCTGGCTCTATCTGTTTGGCGATGCCGGGAAGCTGCTTGACATCCTCCTGGATCCACTTTCTCACATATGTTCACATTACATGTATTATTTTTTGTCATATGGATTGTCTATGTTGTATTTTCATTATGTTGTTACTCTGTACACACGACATCTATTGTACGTCTGTCCATCCTGGAAGGGGGATCCCTCCTCTGTTGCTCTTCTTGAGGTTTCTTCCAGTTTTTTCCTGTTAAAAGGCTTTTTTTTAGTTAAGTTTTTCCTTATCCGATGAGAGGGTCGTACTGTAAAGGACAGAGGGTTTCGTATCCTGTACAGATTGTAAAGCCCACGGAGGCAAATATGTGATTTGTGATTTTGGGCGATACAAATAAAATTGACTTGACTTGACCTGATGATCCTTCCTGCTAATCGATCCCCCGGTATGCTACACACTGGACATTTAAAGTTAGAAAGATCTTTGCATTCACATACTGTATTGTATAATCTGTGGGCAAACAGCAGAGCATGGGTGTTTTTTTAGTCACACTCTTTGTGTAGGTATGAGGCCCGGGCCTAAGAATAACATTCATTATGCATTATTTGCTTTTCCGCTATTCATCTACCTGAGTCATTTACATACTAATGGAAAACGTGGGGACAATTATAACATGTTTCATCAGTCATTGTCTTTGTCCTCTGGGCCTTACATGTTTGTTATCTATCACTTGTTACAAACTGCACCAGAATATTACAGCCAGCTTTAGCGTTGTGAAGGCCAGATCTATATTTGACTGATCAATAGAGTGGACCCCATCATATATTGCTGCGCCCACACAAGTAACTGGCCTCATTCATTTGCAATATCTACAAAGTCCCGTGTTGGCCCCACAGTTATTTACAATCAGACATTTCCCTGATTAAAGAGTCACATCACACACCGTCACCAAAGCACAAGTCTATATATTAACACGCTACATGTCGCCCACTCAACATTCACACACCACTGTGTGTTATTATGGGAAAGGACATCGTGTGAATGATGGTCAGAGATCAATCAAGTCAAAGGCTTTACGTTGAAATGGAGATGAGTGAAAGATTTCTATAAGAAGCTTCTAGCATGTTTCAGAGGCAGATCATTAATATGCACACTTTCTCATCTGCTTAAAAGGTAAAGCATTATTTATACATGGATGGAAGTGATAAGGACGAGTTACAAGATAAACAGAAAGGTTATCATGATACCAGTCACAACCTTAGGCCTGCTGAGTATCTTTAAGATTTAATGTAAATGAAAATTTAATTGATGGTTGAGTGTGAAAAGATGAAGTATTTCATCTTTTACCAGAGATCTTTGCATCTTTTCTGCATCTTTTCTGCCCGAGTACATGAAAATGTGTTATATCTCATGAGAAGATGTCAGTACTGTATGTCTCTCTAAGTAATATAAGATAAAATTAAATAAATCTAGGTCTTTAAAGGAACAGTGTGTAGCATTTAGGGGGGATCTATTGGAAGAAATGGAATATAATATTAATACGTATGTTTTCTTTAGTGTATAATCAGCTGAAAATAAGAATTGTTGTGTTTTTGTTACCGTAGAATGAGCCGTTTATATCTACATTAGGGATGTCATGAGAATCAATACTTTGGTACCAAGTCGATACCAAATTCTGAAAACGTGACGTCTAAAGTACAGCAGGTACCGTAGCAGGGTTCGAGACTAACGGCGTCCCGGGGACCTTAGATCATTTACCTGATAATGCTACATTGTGAACAACAAATCTATGTTGAGCCGGTGGGCAGCACAGTTCTACTGGGCTAAATAACGGAGTTAACCGCTAACGTTAACGGAGGTTGCATTAAGTTACATTATGATGCTTTCAAGCTCTACTCAGTAAGAATTGGGTGAAAGTGAATTATAACGTAATCATTATGTATTCAAAATCGGGCTGTCAAAGTTAACGGGATAATGAGGCAAATTTGTTTTAACGCCACTAATTTCTTTAACACATTAAAGCAACTTGTGGTTTTCAGGTTGTCCCGGGCTCAGCTTTAAAGCTAGAGTTATCATATGAAACTAGAAAAACCTAATGAATCCATCGGTACCAACCATGTCATACTAGGTTGTCATGAAGAAGGTTACATAATGATCCAAACTTACACTAAATTTTGGAGAGGAAAAAAAACTGGCATGTCCATTTTCAAAGGGGTCCCTTGACCTCTGACCTCCAGATGTGTGAATGTAAATGGGTTCTATGGGTACCCACGAGTCTCCCCTTTACAGACATGCCCACTTTATGATAATCACATGCAGTTTGGGGCAAGTCATAGTCAAGTCAGCACACTGACACACTGACAGCTGTTGTTGCCTGTTGGGCTGCAGTTTGCCATGTTATGATTGGAGCATATTGTTTTATGCTAAATGCAGTACCTGTGAGGGTTTCTGGATCAATATCTGTCATTGTTTTGTGTTGATAATTAATTTCCAATAATAAATCTATACATACATTTTGCATAAAGCAGCATATCTGCCCACTCCCATGATGATAAGAGGATTAAATACTTGACAAATCTCCCTTTAAGGTTAATTTTGAACTGATAAAAAAATTGCGATTAAACACGATTAACTATGGACAATCATGCGAATAATCGCGATTCAATATTTTAATCAATTGACAGCCCTAGTTCAAATGTAATCTTGTAAAATTCTGTTTTTGGTGAGAAACTTGAAGATTAATTATAAATTCGCAAACGGTATAAATCTATGGGATTTATTGTTTTGATTTTACCGTAGTATCAAATTGGGTATCAAGAATCATGGCATTACACTGGTATTGATATTGACTTCTAAATTTCTGTTATTGTGACATCCCATATGTCTACAAGTAAGGGCAGAAATAAGATATATATATATATATATATATCTATAGATATATATAGGGAGTGGGTTCTCTTCATGGGGTCAGCCATGTTTCTACAGTAGCCCAGAAGGGACAAACCAAACACTGGCTCTAGAGAGAGCCTTTCATGTTTTTGCGTTGCCCACTGTAGTTCTCCTACACACTTGGCAGGTTTCAGTTGGTTGCAATCTGCAACCTCACCACTAGCTGTTGTCAATATGTAGGATCAGTATGTCAGATCCTACATACTGCACCTTTAAAATGTACAAGTAAGGGCAGAAATAAGACCTTTTTTTTCGAGAAGCAAACAAGCTTGTTGTAGGAGCAGTGAGCTGAGAGAGCATTGGAGCACATGAAGGTCACTGTAAAGACCTTTAACATCTGGAATAGCAGCTGTTTGTTTACACTCACATGCCACCTTTTCTAAAATACACCTGTTTGTTTAATGCCTACTAGAACTAGAGTGCATCTCCGGCAGCTCTAACACATCTAATACATCTGTGTTGTGCTTGAGTTTACTGTGTACCCGCTTCCAAAAAAAGCTCCTGGACTATAAGGTGTCACAGACAGCATCATTAATTCTCAGGTGGATCTCTACAAGAAGGCTGGATGATCAATACTCAGATGTCAACATCATATTTCATATCGACTCCCACACCAGTGCACACATGTTAACGTGACCGTCCCTCCACTGTTCCTGTCCTCCACGGATCCTCACCGTCTGCTGCAGGTCGGGGATGAGGACGCGGACGACCTGCGAGTTAGTGTGAATGTCGTCCATGCGGCTCGGCGATGTCTCGGCGGTGGCCCTTATGGTCTCGTAGATGGTCTCTTCGCGGGAGCTGTCGGAGGCGCATTCGTCGGAGTAGTCGGAAAAGCTCTGGGCCATCTCATCCTCGCTGGAGGTGGGGCTCCGGGGCATACCCAGCAGGCCTGCCGGATTCAGCTGGAACAGACAAGGAGGGAAACGAGGTCAGACTCACATAAACTCAAACCGTTTATTTGAAAGCGTATTCAAATTTAAGAATCCCCCCTGCTCCCGTTTGTCGCCCCCAAAGATGGTGCTTGTTAGTTTGTTAGTTTATCCTCATCCATTCTGTGCTCAGGGAACTCACAGAGGAATTAATGCGACTGCATTTCTTCACAAAAAGGTTTTTGCTTCATTAGACTGAGAAAAACAACCTCAGGGGGCTGAGAACTGCACCTGCAAGCAACTGGACCACATGACCAAAGGCCTTACTCCTGAAACCGTAGCGGGTCAGGTGACTGAACTCTATTAATCTGACATGTCAACATGATTTATGGATCAGAAAATGAAACGAAATCTCATCCGTCACTGCTTGTGGCTCCACGCTCCAGTGAGTGACCTGGATAGAATTGAGACATTTAAAATAACCTTGACATCTAATAATCCACATGGTGTCCTTATTAGAGGTTAGTGTGCAGGGACTCTGTGTTCCAATATCATTCATTAATTAACGGCAGATGTTTGACCTTTATCTTTATCTTTTATTCGGATCTCCATTCAAAGCACTGTGAACTCTTAGGCTACATTTCAGTACATAATCACATTACAATCTTTACCACCAAAAACCACAACAACAAAAGCGACAGCAACAAAACACAACAATATTCAAGACACAACCCAACACACAGCACATGACCTAGGTTCAAGTTAATACCATTCATAGAGCATAGCGGTAGATATGATTCATTCGTGGTTTGACCATAGCTTATTATATGTCAGAATACAAAAACAGAACAACTTCTTGTACCATAAAGACTTCATATTTATCCAACATTAAACCTTTTATGATTTGATGTTAGCTAAATATCAGCAGACACAGAGAGTTGTTCAGCTAAGAGATGTTTTTTCAATAATAATTTGAATTGATTGTTGCTATTTTCTTGAATGATATACCAGGCAGAGTGTTGCATGTAACCACGGCTCTGTACACTACAGTACTTTTCAACATGTTAGTTTTCACCTTAGGAAGTGTGAATCTGCCTTCAGTGGCATACCCGGTACTATAATCATGCTCATCACAACTGAAGCATAATTGTTTATATAATAATACCCTTGGCAATTCAGTTACCAATATATTTCTAATGAAATTAAACAGCGAGGCAGTAAATCAGTCTTTTACTTTCAATCATGTTATGCATTTCATTGACAATAGTTCTGTATGAACAACAAAGTAAACAGCGTGCTGCCTTATTCTGAGCAATTTGCAACTACACCTGAAAGACAAAGAAGAAGTGAAAGGAGAGTTAGAGCATCTTCAGTTTCTGTAATGTGACATATTTGGGACTGAACTGGAAAATAACTGCACAGTGCGCCTGTGGTTCTGTACATTAAAGACATGTTTCTGCAGAGACAATCTTGTTAGGTGAGAGAGTTGGCGCAACTGGACATGAAACTCTCCTGATTGAGTCTTCAGTAGATATAAAAAAGTCAAACGCTGTGGAGATACCTGAAGGAGAGGAGTCATCTGTGACTCTTGAGGAGCATTACTGCAACAAACATCCTATTCTGTGTGCAACAGCAAGCAGAAACTAAAGGTTACATGTTGTAGAAACGGGATACAAAATTGAGCATTTCACTTTCTGTTTTATCAGTTTGGTTTAGAAATAAAGTTGAAGCACTGAGTTCTGACTGAACCTCTGACAGACTTCTCCTGCATAGCATGGGCTCATGGAGTTATTCACCGAATTCACTGAAACTGATGGCCATAACATAAACTTATAGTATTGTTAAGGTATACAGGAGAAACTTGTTTTCTTCTGTTTCTGTTGAGGAACATTTGGGCCTCATTCACCAACCGACACATGAAGGCACCACCATGGACTCTGGGAAACTGTGACGGATATTGTTTCAACATTTCCTGACATTTTATAGACCGAACAAATAATCGACTTATCAAGAAAACGATACTCTGATTAATTGACAATAATAATAATCGTTGGTTGCCGCCCTGCACAGGTGAAGCTTGTGGAAAATGCATCTTTTATTTAACTTTAAAAAAGGGTTAAAAAGTGAAATCGGGTCTTCTCAGTGCAACACAAACTCAAAGCAGCCAACACATAAAAAGCTAAATGCTCAATCAGTGTGACTGAAAGAACCGCTGCAACACCATCAACAAGGTCATTTCTTTTCATCAGCTGAACAAGAAGAGCTGAGCCGTTCCTCAGTGTTTGGTTTGATAAAGGAGAAGCTCTTCACTCAGAGAAACCAACAGAGAGCAGATGAGACATTTCAGCTGAAACGGTCCAGATTGAGTTATATGCGTGTCGCCCTGCAGCATCTGTGACACTCATCTCCGAGTATAGATGTCCATTAGTCGAGGTGCTTGTCATTGTGTGGTGGCATTGTCCCTGATACCTGGACACGGCTGATGAGAATGTTTTCTGATAACAAGACATAAAAGTCTCCATTTCTATCAGCTGTCAGCCAGATGGATGGATTTTCCTTTCCACAGATTACTTTCTGTTGTTCGGGCGGTTTCTCCTGATAATAGAAACGTTGTTTTCCTTGAGGGTGACACTGTTAAAAAATGTATCAAAAGGTCAGCAGGAGACATTTCTGCTGGTCTGGAAACCATTTATTTCCCACTTCTCCATTCTCAGTGCTGCTGGGATCACTGCCATTCTGACATTGGCCTCTTTATTCAACACTGACGAAGTCCCAAGTCCTGAACTTTGAGATCTGAGTCCTAAACAAGTCATAATGCGCTCTTCACGAGGGATGCACCGATATGTCTAGAAACAAAAGCATGTGTAACTTCTTTGGGACTGGGCTAGGGATTAGTTTATTTCTTAGGACACATATTGCTGTGCATTTTTTGGTTAGTTATTTTCTGTTTAAAAACACTAGGGAAGTGGTTGGCTGCCATTAGTGTATTTTGTTGTATCAGATTGAGAGTAGTTAGAGTAGAGTTTTATTTTTCTAGTTCATGTCAAATTGTTTGCCAGCTTAGCTGTGATTTTAAGTTCCAGTTTGTAGCTGTTTTGTTTTATTTGCTTATTGATTTCGGCGCCATCTAGAGCCCGTTCCTAAGTTCTTTTTCATACCAACACACTTTGTGTTCGCTTTTGTTTGCTGCACCTTGTTTGTTGATCGCCTGCAGCCTGTTTTGCTTTAATTGATTGAGCATTTAACAATAAACGGCTACATTACATCTGATTACATCGGCTTATGTTGCTATGTTGCTGAAAAAGTCAGATCGGTACATCCCTACTCTTCACCAAATGTAACACCATAACAACAGAGTAACTGGCGCTTGGTAACGTGACGTTGGTTTTCTCCTATACCTCGATTAGAAGCTGTCGGATTGGTTCAAACAAAGTGGATCTTGAATTAAGTGTAAGATAATGAAACGCAACTCCCAATAACATTCAACGAAATTTAAGAGTCCAGAGTTCAACTAAAAAAAAAAAACACTTTTAGTGGATTCAGAAATGTTTGTTCACTTCAGTTCACTTCAGTTCAGTTCACTTCAGTTCAGTTCTTTTCCCCAACAAGTAAGTCCTCTTCCCAAACAAATAAAGGATCTCTGTTCAGTTTGTTCAGTTCAGTTATTTCCCCAACAGTGAACCCTCTTACCAAACAAAACAATCAAAGATCTGGAATTATTAGAACTGCAAGAGATGATGCTGTTGTTGTTTATTTTGCTGTGATATTTGTGTATCGTATGTCTGATTGTCACGGACATGTAAAATCAAAAAAGCAAAAAATAATGTAAAAAAAAGAAAAGGAATTAAAAAGGAGAGAAAA
Source organism: Sebastes fasciatus (assembly GCF_043250625.1). NCBI lineage: Eukaryota > Metazoa > Chordata > Actinopteri > Perciformes > Sebastidae > Sebastes > Sebastes fasciatus. The sequence goes on along the minus strand of NC_133796.1, from coordinate 2,607,371 downwards.
GATGGAAACTAAATGTATTAAACTTATAAAAGTCTTTAGAAAATTGTCAGCTTTCACATAGCTCCCCCCCCCATATCTTGGCTTCCTGCTGAGGACTTCCTACTGCTATTTGTCTAATTTGCTTCCATGTTTTTCTAATCAGCATGTGGCCAATTATAAACGCATTCTAGGTACTACAGAGTGTGTGTGTGTGTGTGTGTGTGTGTGTGTGTGTGTGTGTGTGTGTGTGTGTGTGCTCATAGTGTGCTGTAGAAATAAATTACATATTCCATTTACGTGTTTGATGCTTAAGATTAACTTGATTAGCTCATATATGAAAACACTGATTAGCTTTAGTGTCTATGGCAACCACAGTTTCACCTGCTGGTGACAGTTTACTGAGAACCTTGACACACTTTGCTTAGTAAAATAAAACAGAAGTAGACCGGGACTATAAACTTTGTTTTTACAGCTTTAGTAATGCTTGGGTTAAACTATAGCATCGTTCAACTTATCTGTTTCTCTCATCATCAAAGCGTATATTGACGAAACGTAAAAGTAGGACAGGAAATTTGAATCATATCATATTTCACTACACTATTTTTTCTTTTGTTTGGTTGGATCTATATATGTTCACAAAAGAATACAGAAAGAACATGAAAGAATACACGTGCATATATCTGGCTGGCGTTGCCACGTTTTTTTCACAATTTCTGACTTTATAAAACTGTTGTTTTTGTAATGAGTTCTTTTATCCGGAACAAGGGCGATTGATCTGAGCTTTCACAACGAAATAAAGAATAAAGGCATCTATTATCTATGCAACCCTCTCTCCCACAAAATTACGAGGAAACGTAATTTCTCCTGAATTACGGTCACAGTTTTACACAGTTTTGAACACGTGGTTATCACTGTAAATTAAAACCAAAGAAAACAAAAAACGCAACAACACACTAGTTAGGTTTAGGCAACAAAACTACAGCAGTCTCCTGGGGAAGGTGCTGTGTCTCTTTGACCCCTCTACCTCTCCTCTCGCTCATATACTCTTCTATATATACTCGTTATTATACCATGTAATTTTAAATAATATTATTCTTCAACGTAATGTTCCTTGATGGTTGCTCGATAGTCTACGTCACCTGCTCTGCACATTGCTCGTTGTACTCTGTCACTCGCTGCGGCCTTCCGTGGACTATTTGTGATACAAACGCAATCCGTGACAAAATACGTTTCCCTCCAAACGTTATTAAGAATACAGTTTAGTTGTATGGGAATGTTATTTGAGCTGAACAGACATAATCAATACGTACACTGTAGTGTACAAAAACACAGAGGCTCCGTAGTCCGTACCAAGATGACAAACTTTATTGCTCCTTTCAACCTTGACAGAGGCAGCGCAGACCAGATCCATCATTTCAGATCCAGTATTTTGCATTTTCTTGTTGTTTATCCCCCCCCCGTTGTTTAAAGACCTTAATACGGCGTTGTAGGATTTTAGTTGAAGAGCCTCTGAGTTCATTGTGTTGAAACCGAACCCAGTACACCCTTCAATACAACGCCCTCCATGTACGTCAACAACATAATCATTACACGCCACCAACACAAACACACAGAGATTTACAAGCTGTGATCACGGAGCGCTGCAGAGGGGTTCATTTAGAGAGTCCTTATTCTCAGTCACACTCAGGGATTAACTCCCTCCATCCTGATCTCCATCATGAACCCCGACGCTGCCTTTCAACCGGCGGCAAAAAGACAATCAAAGATGCAAATACTTCCTTCTTGTCACACGATGTGATAAATATCAGTTGATTAGCATGCTAATGTATTCATAGCCAATTCATTTTCATCAACAACACTAAACACACATTAAAAGCATTAAACGCTGATCATTTATGTCACGGTCAAATTGGATTTGAACTAATTTTAATATTTAAAATGTGGATACATGATTTGATTTGTCTGTCAGGATGGGGTCTTTTTAATTGGAGAAAAACACATTTAAAAAAGATTTCTTGACACTGAGATTGTTTTGGAGTAACTTTTAGCATCATTAAAGATTTCATCTGCTCGTGAACTGAACGATCTGATGCAATCTGCAATCTCTCAGAGCTCCGGCTGATTTATGGTCTGATGACATTCACATTGCTGACTGCATGACTGACAGTTTTCAGGAGGTTGCACCATTCCAGCAACTTCTCCAGATGAGCCTCATTAATCCGCAGCAGGCCGCGGTGACATCTACCGGGTCTCTAAACGAACGACACCGTCAAATCAGGAGAACTCACCGGCTTTAAGTAGCTTCACTTCCCTCTGGCTGCTTTTATGAAAGTAAATGTGTGAATGTGTGAAAAGCGGGTGTGAGACAGAGTGACTGGTTCTTTTGTTGCTGTTTTTACCACCTCTACTTTAACACACACACACACACACACACACACACACACACACACACACACACACACACACACACACACACACAGACAGAGAGCAGTGTCCATTGTAACGAGGCCTTTTTTTCTGTCACCCCTGGACTCATTTCTCCTCCACACCGGTCCCTCGCTTCATTCACTGGTGTAATTGAAAAGATGAAAAGACTTTCTTGGAGACTTTCTAAGTCTTTAGGTGCCTAAGAGAGTATTCAGAGTTCAGTAATGAACACAGTGATTTGCATGAGTCGTGCATGTGTGTGTGTGAGAGTGAGAGAGCTAAAAGAGGGAGAGAGGGAGGAAAAAAAGCAATGTTCTCTCCGGTGTGAATGTCTGACAGGCAGAAGTAGGTTAGAGGGTGTTGAACACCTGTAAGGCTAACACGTTGAATTAATGCTGCAGCCATTAGAGCAGAATAAACACAGTCAATATGTTGCATTAAGTTACATTAAAGCTGCAATCAGCAGCGTTTTAATGGACCTTTAATGGAACAAAATCAAGCGTGGAGTTCCCGCATGCTGCTATTCAAAGAGAAGTCATTCCTCTACTTAAAGTCCCCCCCCCCTCCATCCAGTTTTACTTCCTGTTTTTTGGTTAACGTTCTTTCTCAAACAGAGACGTAATTCAATACCACGGCAACCAGATTGCATCGTTTCTCAACCCAGTTTAGATGAATTGACTGTTTATTAGACAACAGATGAGACCAGATTTATCTCAACACACCGACTGTCTCTCTCGCTCACTTCTTCACCGTCTCCTGCGGCAAGGCGGCCGTCTGCTCGCTGCGGCTGCACCGAAGAGCCGCACCGCCGCACGCCAGCCACAGCGTACCGGAGGACGGATAGACATGTTGCAGAGGTTCGCCGTATGAAATTCAGTTTGGGGACGTTTTGGAGGTTCACCGTCCACCAGCACCGGCCGCTCTCTCCTCAGCTTCAGCACCGACACCGCACCGGGCTGCACTGAGATATTTTTATTTCTCTAACAGGACTTTTCTCTGGTTTTCTGTTGGGCCAAAAGTCGTGCTCCCTGTCATCCGGACCTGTTAGATGCCGGCAAACCTCCGGTATCGGCTGCTTTCAGTTCATTTATCTCCAGCAGGAGAGAGAGAAACAGTCAGTGTGTTAATTCTACTGGTGGGATTTTGTGTAATTCACTGCGTTGACTGAACCCGTTCACCACACACACAAATGCCACAGTGAAAATAAACATACTAAAGTAAGGGGGAGGAAAATAAAAATTAAATTAAAAAAAAATCAAATAATGCAACAAGTTGGGCTAGCTAAGTACACCTAACTAGCTAATTAACTAGAAAGACAAACTGACAGACAGGTGAACAGATTTATCAGTTTGCTGCTCAGATCAAACAAGCATAAGTACGCCTGCAGTTTGGAGGATGACCTTTGACCTGCAGCTTCTACTATAGTCATACGTCATATTCTCATTTACCAACAACCTTCTTTTTTTTTTTAACTTTGAGCACAAAATTAAAGGCAGGGTTGACGATGTTCTCCAGTCTACACTCTCTGTTATATGCGTTGAAATGGTCTTTCCATTCCTGAGGCGATGCTACTTTCACATTATGCTAGCTTTCCAACATCTTCCACCCTATTTTAAGTTATTTGTCAAAAAAATTGGCAAATAGTGTAGCTAATCAACTTAGTCAGGAAATGACTCAAAGAAATATAAAATATCATAGAAATGCCAAAATACAGTGAAGGGGGGCTTTTGGTGGCTGACCTCAGTGCAGCATTGGAAGAGTGGGGCATCACACCTCACACACACACACTCAGAGACGAGACAGGCGGCCCTCCGTCACAGAAGAACACTAAACCGACTCATTAAAACCGTCTGAGAGCACTTGAATGATAAATTCCTGACTCACCTCGGTGGTGCAACAAATCACTGCAAAGAGACCAACAGTGACTGCTGTCGCGTTAGCAACAGCGGCATGTTGTCACCAGAGTTATTCAAACCAAACAGTCAGTGAGCATGAGGGAAAAGGTCAACCTGCGACACCGACACAAGAACACATCCGACAGACGGAGCTTTTAGAGAGTCATTACTGGAGGTGCACATCGCACCATGATTCAGTCTTTTATCATTCCTTTAAACAGACATCTGCCTGAGCTGTTAGCTCCACTACAGGACACTCCTCGCACTACAAAGTCACTTTGCTTTGAATCTCCATCTTAATTGCTCATGACAGAGTTAGGATCAAACACACTGTTCAGCCTTGATTCATTACTGCCCTGAAGTCTGGAGTCTTTTAGTCACTTTATGTGGACTCCAACTTCAATAAATGTTAATACTTCACTTCTTCATTTGTGGAGTACTGAAGCTGGGAGCAGGTCCTGAGATTACTGGAACCGGCACAGAATGGAAACCCTACAAATCACTGAAGTTCACAGACTGTTTTAGTCTTAGCGGTCTGAAACCAGCAAACAGCACGCCGGACAACAGGTGGGATTACAACTGTGTCACTAAGCAACCACAGAAATCCAGTGATAACACACATTATCATGTGTTTCTGCAACGAAACAGATATTTATCAAACTGTTTGCCTTTCTAATGCATGATACATATTTTAATGAATAAGACAAATAAAGTGATTAAAGACTCTGCAACAAACACCGGACTTTCAACCAGGAGACCCGTGTTCCAGACCGTTGGTTCTGTAAGTTACGTTAGTTACTGGCTCTGGCTCTATCTATCTGGTGTGGAGAGGAGGTCGTGTTGCTCTGGCTCTATCTATCTGGTGTGGAGAGGAGGTCGTGCTGCTCTGGCTCTATCTATCTGGTGTGGAGAGGAGGTCGTGCTGCTCTGGCTCTATCTATCTGGTGTGGAGAGGAGGTCGTGCTGCTCTGGCTCTATCTATCTGGTGTGGAGAGGAGGTCGTGCTGCTTGGGCTCTACCTGTTTGGCGTCGAGAGGAGGTTGTGTTGTTTTTTATTGATATTTGTGACGTGTTTTCTGTAGATGTGTTAAATGGTTTCCAGACGTGTTTCATTTAGTTTACTTACTTATTTTAAGCCCAGCCACGACGTTATACTTGCCAACCTTGAGACCTTAAAAAAAGGTTGTATTTCAAAACTAATGTTTTCAGAGACTTTGTTTCCTGCATTCTGGTGACTTTAAAAGAGTGAAAATAACAAAATAAAAAGTAACTCCCAGGCTAGAAAACTGAATAATTTGCCCCTCGGTGTGAACTTGACGTGTGAATCTCTAATATGAACTAATATTCATCTGTTTTTATTTTGGTTCTGCTCCTGCTTGAGTCTTTCTTTCTCTTAGCTCCCTCATTTCTCTCTCCGTCTCTCGCTCACTGAAGGTCCTTTCAGACAAAACGTGACATCGCCACCACTGCGCTCTGAAACACGTTATTTCCAACGGCTTTTCACTTCATCGACCAAAGCTCAACTTTGGGCAACAAACATGAGCTCAAACTGCGCTGTGTCGCGAGCATAGACTGCTCTCTTCCGCCTGGAAACAACAGTTGTTGTAGCTCTATTGTCGTCCGGGTGGAAACAGTAGAGATTATACACACTGTTCAGTTCCAGAAACAGAATAAGATAACGAAAAGGAAAAAAAGGTGTTAAAAAAAACATTGCGACCCCAGGAGGAAACCAGGAGAGGGTGATAAAAAGACGTGAGAAAATTGGGATGGTTGGCAAGTATGCCCTACCCTAACTAAGTGTTGTTTTTAGTGGTTTTCTTGCATAATTGTGGACTTTTGTGTGGCATATAAATGACTCGCGAAAAGGCTAAAATGCGTACTCATGACATGTGGAAAGTCTGTGTAATGTTGTAGTATTCATACACCTTCCAGTGAGACCGGCTTGGTATGATATATATAAGAGCAAGTGTCAAAAGAAGTAGCCTATAACATAGATTTAAACTTGTGCAACAGGTGCCATGAGTATCCTTGCGCTACATTTATGTACAGTACTATTAAATATGTCTGTAACTGATAGATGTCATCTATGCAAAGAAGATGACACATCTAAGGGGATCTTATGTCATATGTCCTTTTCTATGTTCATATATTGACATATGCGTGCATATATTAGATTTCTGACACACGGGTGTCATTTACACTATGAGTAAATGCTGTAACATATTCTGTGTGAGGAGTGAGTGGGAAGAGGAAAAGACGTTTATTGGCTTTTCCTTCTGTGAAGGTCAACGAGGAGCTGGAAGCAGCGAAAGGCCGAAAGATGACAGACGTGATGAGCTCATTCATTCAGAGGAGATAATCTCTGTGTGCTCCTCTGCTTCTTTATTATACCATCCAAATGACAGACTGTGAAGCCGGTTTCAGTTTGATAGATGCGTGGACGTGTGTGTGTGTGTGTGTGTTTTTGTGAGCGATGGACCAATGACGGATGTCCAAAGTGACAAACAGCCTAAAGGTGATTGATGCGTATCTTTTTCTTTTACTATACAGGCATAATGACGAAAACCTCGTGAAATGGAAGTGATGAATTGCATTTGTCAGGCCGATGATATCTGATCCATCTGTGTGTGTGAGACTACAGAGAGTTAGAATGAACGGTAGTCTGACCCAGATCTGTCAGTCCATCTAACGGAGGAGAAAAACAGATAACAAATCTGGTCTTCATGTGGGAGCAGTACATCATCCTCACAGGTAGAACCTCCTGTACCTCCCTCCTTTAAATCCTTTGGCACAAAACTCTTCCTCAGATAAGATGGGAAATACAATCAAATTGTTTCTATTTAAGGCTTATTATTATTATTATATATTGAATAAAGTAATCATTGATCTAGCTCCGAGACAGTTAACAGCGCTCGTTTGACAGCATTCCTACACAACACCTCTCTTTATCCTCTTAGAACCGTCCTGCGCTTCAGTGACGAGCCTAACTTGACGTACCGAAAAGAAAGAGGGGTGAAAATTAAACCAACTTTTATGTTGTAGCCAGCAAAGTAACGAAAACAAGCGTACCCAACAACAGGAAGCAGGAAGAAGAGGAAATGTTGTTTTAAGTTGGGTCTTCTTTTGATGAACAAAGTTAGCAGACTGTGAGCAGCAACAGACTTCACATGACCATATTCACAACTTGGATTCATTTTATGACTTTTTTTTTTTTTTATTCTTTTGATTGGTGGAGCGTTATGGACTAAAGGACTTCTCTAACAACTTACTTCAGTCCAACGGGGCTTATTGGCACGGGTAACATACGTTTACATTACTAAGCAACTGTGAATTCAAAACACAAATCTGCTCCTCTCTCTAGGTTCAATGGTGGAGAGGAGGTCGTGTTGCTCTGACTCTGGCTCTATCTATCTGGCATGTAGAGGACGTTGTATTGCTCTGGCTCTATCTATCTGGCGTGGAGAGGAGGCTGCGTTGCTCGGCCTCTACCTGTTTGGCGTGGAGAAGAGGTTGTGTTGCTCTGGCTTTACCTATCTGGCGTGGAGAGGAGGTTGTGTTGCTCTGGCTCTACCTATCTGGCGTTGAAAGGAGGTTGTGTTGCTCTGGAAAATTTATGATTTGTGATTTTGGGCTATACAAATAAAATGAAAACTTGACTTGCCTATAAATAATCAAGGAATGGACACATATTCACTTTATGACCGCTTCAAAAGGTAGAGAGACACTATTTTTTTCCTCTCTCTTGTTCACCATGCCGATAAATCTGAATGAATAATACTTTGATGCTCATGGTTTCAGTAAAATTAACTGAACAGTTAAATTGTGGAGAATCTAACCGACCTTACAGTGTCTAACTACAAAACTTTAAACATTTGTATGCACCATATGAGCAGCTTAGCAGCGGCTCAAGCGGGTCGCCGGAGACTCGGTGGGCTTTAAGAGGTTTTATACATTCAAAGAACTTCTATAAAAATGATTAGCTTCGCAGCGTCAATGGCAACCAGACCTTTGTCTTTTTGTCGTTAGTAAATGGGACTCAGCGTTTAACTGAAGTTTTATGGTATGTAAAAAATTAAATTGAATTAAATGTGGTAGACTGTAACTGCAAAATGAATAAACTGTGACAATAGTGATGAGCTCAAGAGTTCATATCCTGTTCTGAAACACACCGTTCGATCCAAATTCAAACACTTTGGTGTTGACGTTGTGCTATTTGTTGGTATTATTCTCTATCTCAGTGTCCACATGCAGATATCTCATATCAGGATATTTCAACACAGCTGATGGTTGAAGGGAGATTTCTGAAAGAAACCAGAAACTTTCAGCAGTAAATATCCCTCGATGCCGGTCAACACCAATCAAACAGGAAGCGCTTCCTTTTAAAGGCTGACATTTTGCAGAAACCGTCAACAATCACACAGGAGGAGATCTATTGAGGGAGAAATCTCTACATCTATTGTGTTAGTAGAAGAAGCACAAAGCACCCGCTCAATATTTGTGACAATAACCATGTCGGGTGTTACACGAGTTAGTCTTATTCTGAAAAGTGCAGTGAATACAGAGAGTCAGGTTGAGTGCAATGGGGTGCGCTAAAAAGAAAAGATATATACATTTTAAATTCAATAAATATCAAATATGAACTTTCTTTTATGCATTTTTTTTCTTCTCCTGCATGTTGCTGTTCTGTTAATATTTTAATTTCTCTATTTGCTACTTCCTGATAACTCGGTGTGTGAATATTAATATTTGTGTCCCCTGTAATCCGACAGTTTTCCTTTTAAAAAAATAATCATACTTCTTCGATAATTATAATTATTATAACTAAAAGCAAGCAACAAAGACAAAAGGTTGCATTCGTTGCTCCGTCTCTGAAAGGTTGTGGTGTCATTTTGTCTAAAGGTTACCGCCGCAGCCTTTTAACCCTCGCAGCAGCAGCAGGGGGGGAAGGGGTTAAAGTTCTGTCGCCTAGCAACAGAGGGTTGTAGGTGGAGGAACTGGATTATCTCCAACTGGAAAGGTCCTTTTTATAAACGGTTTCCGAGGCTTCCCCCCGGTCAGTCCAGGACAGAGTGTTGTTGGCTGGTTTCTAAGGAGCTGTGAAACCTGAACTGGCCGCATTAAAAGGACGTTTAACAAGCGCTTTAAAAAGAGCTGATGGTGGTTTTAACGGCGTTAAGAACCCATGTGGTGTTTAACTGGAACTCAAAGGAAGCTGTTCCAGTTAGTGACTTTTATACAAATACATTAGTGCCTTTTCCGTTGCATTGTGGACATTATGAGTCTCTTCTATACTCCTACACCTTTACCACAAGTAGAAAATGTAATTTCATTTAAACAACTGAATGGTATGTCTAAAACAAGCGTTAACGGTCGTTCCTCTCACAGTTTTAAGTGCTGTCTGACCTTAGTCTGGTCAGGAATTTATGTTTACCATGTTTATTCATTGCAGGTATTTTCTTATTATTTCTCCCTCTACTTATATTATGATGAAAGTTGGAGCGACATTACAACGTCTTTTATTTATTTATATATATATATATATATATATATTTACATTAAGGCTGATTAAAATATTTAATCGTGATTAATCACAAATTAATCGCACATTTCTTTATCTGTTCAAAATGAACCTTAAAGGGAGATTTGTCAAGTATTTAATCCTCTTATCAACATGGGAGTGGGCAAATATGCTGCTTTATGTAAAAGTATGTATATATTTATTATTGTAAATCAATTAACAACACAAAACAATGACAGATATTGTCCAGAAACCCTCACAGGTACTGCATTTAGCATAAAACAATATGCTCCAATCATAACATGGCAAACTGCAGCCCAACAGGCAACAACAGCTGTCAGTGTGTCAGTGTGCTGACTTGACTATGACTTGCCCCAAACTGCATGTGATGATCATAAAGTGGGCATGTCTGTAAAGGGGAGACTCGTGGGTACCCATAGAACCCATTTACATTCACTGATCTGGAGGTCAGAGGTCAAGGGACCCCATTGAAAATGGACATGACAGTTTTTCCTCTCCAAAATTTAGTTTTGGAGCGTTATTTAACCTCCTTCATGACAAGCTAGTATTTTTCAGACTTTTTTCTGACTCTTTTTAAACATTTTTCAGATTTTTTTTCTGACAAAAGCCCTCACACATTCCCATATCTAGAGGTCAGAGGTCAAGGGACCCCTTTGAAAACGGCCATGGCAGTTTTTCCTCGCCAAAATTTAGCTTAAGTTTGAAGCGTTCTTTAACCTCCTTCATGACAAGCTAGTATGACATGGTTGTTACCGATGGATTCATCAGGTTGTCTTCACTCTAGCTTTAAAACTGAGCCCGCTACAACCTAAAAATCGCAAGTTGCGGATAGCTGCTTATGGTGCACCGCTGCATGCGACACACTGATCTTGTCGGTTAACGGTTAATAATTGGTAAACGAGGGTCGGTTATCGGTTACAAAAAAAATTAAAATTTAGCATTCCCAATTTCATCCAGTTTCTCCCAAAATACTGATTACTACTTGTTTATGTAAAAAAAATGGAACTCATGATTGAAGTATATAAAGCAACTCATCAGTCTGAAGTTTACAAAATAATATGTTAATGTTTGATTAAATGTTATTAGAAGATTAGACGTCTACGGTGCTTTATTCTACCAGGTGATAAATGATGGTAAAAGGTTTTTTTTATGTGTTCATGGAGCAACAGAACAGTGTACTCTAATCATTAAAGCCTCTGTGGAGACTTCAGCTGCCACACTGCGTACAACTGTCTGTAAGATCCCCATCAGTCTTCATCTGTTATCATCCTACAACACATTCAGACGTCCACGCTGATCAAACAGCCTTTAGATTTGAGTGCTGAGTGGAAACCCTCTTCTTACCTCTGATCAGTTCACGCCTCAACGATACAACTAAAAGCCACCGAGACGTGACACCGCTTCATGAGAGGAACAAAAAGTCCTCTACTTCACTTTTAATAAGCGCTTTAATAAAGACATTTTAATAAGTAGGAGGATATATCATGATTGATCACCAGCCGTGCAGCACGTTGGCCTCCCGAGTGTCAAACTGGGAGGTGGAACAATAGCAATAATACGGCGCTTATTAAAAGCTTTGTTCTAAATACATCTTCGCCACTTCATTATTTGTCCCCCAGCCAGAGCTGGCAGAGCTGTGACTGAAAAACAACCTCATAATTAATCAAATGATACCGGCTGGCTGATTATTATGGCATTAATGAGATTCAGACCAGATGAGGTTTAAGTTAAGCGTGTTTACAGTCGTCTCTTTAAGACGACGGTGTTGTCACAGTTAAAGTATGAGCTTTCATCACACAGATCCAGTTACAATTTGATGAGCGTCTTCTTCTGTGGTTTAACTATCTCATAAACTGAGGTATGCAAGGAGGACAAAAGAGAGTGACCACACACACACACACACACACGAATGTAACAGGAAGTCCTCCCCTAGACGTGTTGACTTGTTTTCTGTCCTGCAAACCGAAGAAGTGGATTCTGAGCTATTTACCGGCAAACACACAAATCATCATCAGAGTATCATTTCTGCTAATCTACCACCTGCTGCTTTAATCAACACAAAAATAACACACACACTCACACACTCACACACTCACACTCACAGTGCAGAGCTGTGCTGAGTGGGTTTGACAACAACAAATGGATCATCTGTAGCTTGTGTTTCTGCACGGCACTCACCCTCCTCACATAAAACTAGAGAAAAAGCAGCATTGCTCTCGTTGGTTCAACACTTAAAACCACTTGTGTTATTATTATAATTTTATTTTTTATTATTATTATGTAATTATTATTATTTTATTATTTATTATTATTTGTCATTATTATTTTTATGTTATTATTATTATTATTATTATTTTATTATTTATTATTATTTGTCATTATTATTTTTATTATTTTTATTATTATTTTTAATAATATGACAAAAATTCCATAATAACCTTTCAGCATATTGTAATTCAAGTGTTCTGAGAGATAACTAGACTTCTGCTCCTCCTCATGGCTCTGTTTTCAGGCTTTAGAAAACCTAGCCTGTGACGGGAGACTTTGACCAATCAGGTCATTTCAGAGAGAGAGAGAGAGAGCATTCCTATTGGCTGTGCTCCGGCTGGTGGGCGGTGCTTGGTATTTACTCAACAGATCTCAACATGGCATGATCAGCACTGCCTAGTTTGACCATTTGATCGGAGTTCATGAGTGATTGACAGCTGCTCAGAGACGGCAGACTCCAGATCGGCTCTGATTGGTTGTTTTCCTCCGGTCTGTGAAATCTTGCAGATGCCATTAGGAGCACCGGAGGACACCAGAGGACACAGAGGGACATGATTTCTTTCAGATTACCTGTCTCATGCACTACTGTCAGGTTAATGACCGTTTTTTTAATCCTATTTGCTCCATTTCTACCCACTGCAGCTTTAACCAGTCGGCTACGTAATTAAATAGTTTATTTTTTGTCTGTTTGAATTGCGTTTTTTTGTTGTTATTTCCTTCTTCGTGTTGCTATAGCCTACAGAGAAAGTGAAGACCGTTAAAAGTCCAGATGTGAACGACACAGATCAAAGATTTGTGGCTGTAATGATGTGATACGTTATCTGTCAAATTTACCGGATTCACTAGCCGTTCTACTTCCTGCCTGCAGCTCTAAAAACTGCGGCCGCCTTTATCTCGTGAGCTTAACGTTATCGCCCACGTGTGCATGACCTCAGAGCAAGCAAGACACAACTCTAACCGGCATGCATTGCACGGCGAACGCCGGTGATGGATTCTGCGCAGGCCTGGCTCTTCTCCAACGAGCCTATTGTTTGATATCTGTGCTCGAGGCTCCTGATTCGACCCCCGCTAAATGACTGTAAATGTAGACTTTTTTTTTAATAAAGAGAACAACTTTTTGGCGTCTGCCGCTTATATTGACTTTATATTCATTGGTTGCCGTTCCTGGAAGCACGGAGGTGCTGCCAGGTGAAAGCTTTCACGCTGGCTAAGCTGTTATATATGTGGTCATACAGTACGACTATTACTCCAAGCCACTTGGCAGCTTTTGTCCCCTTTAAGTGTGCCATCGCCATCATTCAGGGTCATTATGCCCTCCAATTCCTTCCCTACTGACCTGGACAATCAGAGAGGAATGGAGTGACTTCCCTGCTGAGATATGGGAGGAGAACAGACAAGTGCTGAGAGGAAGGAGAGGAAGGAGAGGAGGATATAGTGATGTCTTTAAAGATGAGAGTGGAAAGCTTGAGCCTCTAAAGCTGAGTGAGCAGCAAAAGCATCACATATCTGAGATAATAGAGGGACTGACTTCCAAGCTCAGTGGTTGTTAAAGTTAAATATGGAGACACCCTGCTGTGCTCCACAAAAAGGATGACTGTAGCGTCAAGTAGGGACAATAAACTGCTAGTTGGCACATCTCTCAGATGGCTGGATGTTCAGCTAAATGACCGTGGGCATCCTTGGCTCTGAAACGTTCCACTGTGATACATCTATATCTGAGAGCGTGGCTTCACACCCCACTCCCCCATCTCTTTCTGCTATGATGCCTGTAAGCCTCTCTGTCGTCTCCGCGTTGAGAAAAGAAGAAGAGCACACGAGGACACAGATGGTCCGCCGCCGTTAAAAAGAAAACACACAGTCTGTGTGCACGGCCGTGTGCGTATTTGTGAATATAAGCAAGAGAGGGAGAAATAGAGAGAAAAGAAATGAGCATACTCTTCATTTCACAGTGAATAATCGCTGTGCCAGCTCGAGAGCGAGTGCCCAGTGTTACATGGACATGCACGCCTTTTCAGGACTGAAACTGTGCAACTGCAAAATTGCATAGAAGCTGCAGAGACTCTGAAATAGCTTCAGATAAATCACCTTTGGCTTTCAACTGTATATTTTCTTTAGGCTTTGATATATGATGAATCTATAGATGATTTCTGCTTTAACTTTTGATTCAGGTTCACTTCTTGTGATCTGGACGGTTGCCTGCAGAGTTTAAAGGACCGGTGTGTTGCATTTCAAGGGGTGTTTTAGCAGAAATGGAATATAATATTCATAACTATGTTTACTGTATAATCACCTGAAACTAAGAATCATTGTGTTTTTCGTGAGCTTACAATGAGCCGTTTATATCTACCTATAGGGAGCGGGTCCTCTTCACGGAGTCCACCATGTTTCTAAAACTAACACATTCTCACCCCCAACTCGTCAAATAGCGCTGTTTGGTCAGTGCCCTTCAGCATTGGAGACTGACACACAGGGTACCCCTCTTGTGTTACTTTTGCATGGAACAGGGACGGCGTGTTAATATACTCTCATTACATGCATAGTGTCCTTTCAAAATATACTTCTGTTTTCACACAATGTTAGTTTTAGGCAACACAACCCTTAGTTAGAGTTAGGAAACGGTCGTGGTTGACGTTAACTTCACTGATGTATGTTTCACGTGGCTAGCGATCACGTGACTCACGGGACTGAGTCACAAAAATAAGTCACCAATTACTACTACTACTTTTGCGTTTTCCCTCTGTTGTCTAACGCAATGCCACTTCTGTCATGTCATCAGATGGTTTCGTTAATATTTCTTTTCCTTTCCTTAAAATTCTTTCTGAGGCGGGTATTGTGAAAGCTGGAAAGCTTTCCTCGGTCTCTTTCAGTCATTCTCCAGCACTCAGCACCATATAGAAGGACAGATAGTACACAGCTGTTGTATAACTTTATCTTGGTGTTTCTAGTTATATGTGTCGACTTTGAGATGTTTCCAAGTCTTAGAAATGCTGTCCTTGCTTTTCCTAATCTGGCCATAATGTCTCGGTCAGCTCCACCATCTGATGTTACCTGGCTTCCGAGGTTTGAGATGACGTACATGTCAGTTGTTGTCCACTTAGCGCTATGACAGGTGGTTCTTTTATGTTGAGGGGCATGACTTCTAGGCAACAAAACTACTTGGTTAAAAAAAAGATCATGATCTTTGTTAAAATTATAACGTAACAACACAACATAACATCTGTATCAACATAAACTAGTGTTAATAAATAACAACCACCTTAGCGGACTTTCTTACGTAACCAGCGTGAAGTCAACGTTTAATTTAGATTTCACCCGGGACATAAGGTTAGGGTTAGGGTTAGGGTCAGCGGTCTCCTGGGTGTAAGTCCTGTGTTTGTTTGAACCCTCCACCACCCATCCCGCCCGCCCTCATGCTATTAATACTACATCACCCGTCGACTAACGCCGCGGGTGGGTTTACATTGGAGTTAGCTGGAAGCCCGGTTCATTGCTTACAGTCATGCGTCGATATCTAATGCCGAGGGGCACTCACCAAACGGTGGTACTTGACGAGTTGGGAGCGAGAACGGGTTGATAAAACCGTGGTCCCGCTAGCCGCTGTCTAACATCCGTTTCTCCTAAAGTAGTGCTATTATGGTTAGGATGGCCTCTGAACAAGGTGAACGGCGCCAAAAAATGTCTTGTTCAACGTTCAGCTTAGCTACAACCTCCTGGTCATTTCTGGTTATTGTTACACCACCAATGTGTGCTTATGCGTGTGTATGTACGAATGGCATGCTACTACAACTCAAAGCACCCACTCTGAACAGGAATCTCCAAACAATGATGTTATCTTTAAACATGAACCTCACAGGCCTGAATAAGCTGTACTTGTGAATCATTAGGCTGACTGCCTTCTTTTCTTCCTTCTTAACTCAAACGTCTGTGAGTGAAGAGGCCTTGTGAGTGACAGGCGGGCTGACGGCAGTAATCATGAAGCCATTCATGCTCCTCTGCGTGATGCATTGTTTGTTTTGGCTCGAGGAAGCCGGGCTGCACCACTAAAATCTGCAATCCCGGTTCTATTCATGAAGATCCCACTTGCGCCTATCTACACTCAAAACAACTGAATTTCTGTTTTGTTCATTTGCATGACAGTGCCGACGCCATTTCTCTGTAAATGTCAGAGGTAGCAAATAAGAATGGTTTCTATTTGAAGACCCTGTGAGGCTGTCATTATTAATAGTCACCTAGAACTAAAGGTGACTAGAGATACATTAATAATGGACTGAGCATGCAATTACACGTTACAGATCTGAAGTCTCTCTCTCTGGCTTTTGCTTGAATCACAAAGTAAATTGCACATGATGGGAAGCTGTAGAGATTGAACGGCTTTCTATCTCCGCCGAGACACATAAGTAAATGGTACATGTAGAGAAGTGCTGTATATGCATGCACACATAGTAAATCCCACAAGGTCAGCAGACACATTATTGGGTCACAGTTTGCAGTCAATAATGTTGTTTACTCAAAGAGATCAGAAGCAGCAGACGGGAAGAGTCGATGATGACAACGTATCTGAAATCACTTACAGGGGAAACAGTGACTGAGCAGATGAGCTGGTGTTAAATAACGATGGAGACAAACGTCTGTGAGCTTTTACATCTGAATTCACCACAGGTACTTTGAAGTTTTTTGCCAAAGTAGAGTAATTACTGTTATAAACAAACACCATTAAACACATAAATTAAAAAAGTGTGGATACGCTCGTGAAGACCTTCGATTCAGGGATGCCATTCGAATTGAAAGTTTAATGGAATTCTTCAATTATACACATGTGGCCCAGTTCTGCCTACATCTGGAGGCCTGTCGGTGCTCACTGAATATTCATGAGAAACTATATGGAGCTGAAGAGGAAACAATCCCACATGCCCTGAAAATGAGGCCTCAGATAGACGTATGTGTGGGTGAGAGTGTGTGTGCAGTGATGTGGGCTGTGTGATTGTAGGTATACCTCGTATACGTCAACTGTGAGTCTCAACACACTTTGGTCCAGAGTGAAGAATCTTGAACAGTAGTGGATGAATTTCAATACAATTTGGGACAAACATTCATGATCCCCTGACCTTTTAACGAGTGACACCAACAGGTCAAAATGTTTAATTATCCAACACTAAGATGTGTTTTGTTCTAATTCTTTACAGCATACTAATCAGGGTATCTGCAGGTTTCAACAAGTCAAATTTAAGACTTTTTAAGACTTTTTTAAGACCACTATGAATGCAATTTAAGATCTACTTCACGTCCATACTGGCAAGAAAGTACTGAAACACATCCCTTCCAGCAGTTTCCCAGTCTTTGTTCCCGGTTTTTTACAGTTTTATAACAAAATAGATAAATATAATTCTAACTATAAATAAATAGAAAAAAAATTTAATGGAATTACTTAAAAACAGAAGACAAAAAGTACCTTATAAACCTGGATAAAAATGCACTGTTGATGTGTTTAAATTTTGAACTAATATATGTTTGCAACCCAAAATGAAAATATATTGGCCATTCATTGGGGTTTTATGAACCATTCTTAGTCCGGCCCTTAGACCTGAGACCAATTTGCCATGGGAGACCCTACCAGGAGCACCAGGCTCCAGACAACACAGCCCTCAGGGTCAAAGGGACACACAAACCTCTCCTCCACGTTAAGGTGATGGCTCCCGGACAGGCAAGATAACGCATTTCATTTATTAAATGAAACTACCCTGCTAATGCAGTACGTAGTTAAATAGTTTAGAGAATATTATAGATCCAAGTTGAAACTGACAGAAATGCAAAACTCGCAGAAAAAGTCGCATTTACAAATCCGTCTGCTACTTCAGCACCACGGACATCGCCATGGATTCATCACAGCACAGTTAGGTCACTGATATTTCAGCGCTGTGGTCGGTTAACTAGGGGAATGGCTTTTGTGTTCATATTGCCCACTGTTTAACATGCTAAATAATGCTAAATTTGAGCATGTTACCATGCTAATTGAGTTAGTAGCTACATGCTACCAAGGTTCTACATGTTGTAAATGTGTAGGCTAAGTATTCTAACATGGTAAGTGTTACATGCTAAACACCATTTTAACATCCCGTCCAATAAACATTCACACTCAGCTCTGCAAGCTACAAAAGTCGTTCAATCATGTTTTTATTAACTGAGGAACAATCAGTTAATAAAAAAATCAGGTCTTTTCTCTCTCGACTTCTCGAGAATGTTATTCATACTTTATATCATCTCCATTTGATTAGTTGAATTCATTGTATTCCAACTTGGGACACATAATTTAAACTTTGAATACAGTTATTTAGTGTTTCATCTACAACTACATGTAAACTGAGAGAGGTGGTATAATGATCTGGTTCAACTGTAATTGAGATTATTTATCGTTGGTAATTATTTACAGACCAAAATTAATTTAAATTGTATTTTCAGAGGAGCTTTCTCACTTGTATGAGCCCAGCATCAGCATCACTAAGACGTTTAGGTGTGTGTGTGCCTCCTTTCTTATGACAAGTTGCTATCAAGAAAACAAAAACACACACACACACGTTGAGTGTTTTAATAAACGGCCTGACAGGAAATTGAGGCTGCCAACAGAGATGAAGGCTCAACAGTCTCCGGGGAGCAGGTGTGTGTGAGTCAGCGTGAGCCAAACCGATGTCACAAAGTGGAAGGCAGGACGACTAAGGCTGGAGCTGGAGCTCACATCTGGCAAGTATGTCAGTGCTGGTTAGATAACAACGCTAGAGGCAGAATAAAGAGTCTTCTGGACAACTTTCTTACACAAACATCTTGACCTCCTTGTATTATTATTTATTTCCAGGCAGCACTGGGGGTTTTATATTTTCCATTTAGACCACTGATTGTAGGACAGTAATACCCAATTTCATGTCCTAATGTCCATTTTGCGGATGATGTTTTATTGTATTATGATATTTATGAGATGATCGCTTCAGATTGAAATAACAATTCTACAATAAATATGCTGTGGACCTGTGTTGGGGTATTCGCTTTGAGTTACTAAAGCAGTAATAAATAAAAAAGGAATTGTGGGACTCACAGACTGGTTTTAAGAGAAGGTCACTGAAGTCCACAGTTTATTAATCAGCACTACTAAAGTTCTCTGACATCGTGTTGAGTTGGGTGTCTTTGGGTTTTGGACTGACAAAGCGGGACATCTGAGGATGTCTTCATATTTATCTAATAAGCTGCAATGTGTTAAAGTTTGTGATGCACTGTCCAGTAACTTGAAGTGCACTATGGGTGTTCCACAAGGGTCAGTGTTAGGTCACCTATTATTTAGCCTTTATATTAATGATCTTCCTCAACAGTGTCATGATGTAGAAGTGCAAATGTATGCAGATGACACTGTTGTATACACACCCGCAAAAACAGCTGAGTTAGCAGCTGCCAAGCTAACAATTGCGTTGGAAAGGATCTCACATTGGCTTGATCAATATCTATCATGTCTTAATCTAAATGTTAAAAGATTCTATTACATCCTTAAGAAGATCTTCTATGCAAGATTGTACCGTACCATTTCGCTGCACTGCATTTCGGCAAACAGCTTTTTCTGTAAAAAGGCCACAAATCAGTGGAACAGCAGTGGAACAGCCTGCCTGACGATGTTAGGAGCTGCAGCTCTATCAGCACTTTCAAAACCAACTTAAAACGTCTGTTGAAAGCTGCTCAGCTCTGTACTCACTGATCTCTAATTCTACTACATGGTCTTCATGACTTGCTTTTACTTGACAAGCATACTTTGTGATGTGCTATTGTGTGTAGCTGTGTATTGTGTGTTTTGTATGTTCTTTCTTGTATGACTCTGTAGTATGTTTCTTTGTTTTGACCTGCCAAGGGACTACAGATGTGAATTAGCTTAAAGCTATAATCTGGTACGGTGCATCAAATGGTGACATTTATGTTTTAAACTGTACATGGTCCCTTTTAAATGAAAATAAATAAATAAATGTCCACACATCAGCACCACTAACGGTGAGTAATCATCCCACCTTATGTAAAACCAAGAGGCTGGAGGTCACCCAACAAGCAGCTGCTGCCAGTGTCTGCCTGACGTCGGCATGTGAACCACAGTTATTGATTTTGACTATTAAATGTAACAGCTCAGTATCATCTCTACCTCATCACGCTCCTGTTTGGGCTTCATTTTACTTCAGAAGTTGCTCATTTCTTCCAGGATCATTGTGGGGTCACAGACCGTTGTCATGGCACTGGGGCTTGGCCTTGTTCACTTATTATTATTATTTGCTTTGGATGCGAATTTCAGCTGAATGCCTGCAAGGTAAAGAGACAACAAACCGTGCAGCAGGCATGCCCAGAGCGAGGCCAAAACAAACAGATGAGTCGAAGCTCTCTAAAGAACACAGCTTGTTTTTCTTTCTCTCTCTCTCTCTCTCTCTGTGTGTTCTGTTCTCTCTGCATCCCCCTGGCCATTGTTCAGCAGCGAGCTGCATCTCTTCACATGTTTGGTTATTGTTCAATCACACACCGCTTCTACCACCTGCCCACTCCTTTAACACACCATGCTGGATAACATGTTATATTAAAATTATCTCCACAGTAATATCCAGTCCATCAGCCCCCCACAGCCATGCAAAAATATTTAACTACTATAAAGCTGCTGCTTAAAAATTAGCATTGAAATGATGAAGGGTCATACAGACAGATAATGGACCTCTTACAGTTCATTTTAGGATCTAGGACCTCATTTAGAGAAGCACTTCACTCGTACCGTGGAATTATTCAAATCGTGTCCTGCACATGATTTCAGCAGTTTAACTTTCAAGCTGAAACTGGAGCAGAGGGTCGGGTACAATGAGTGAGTGAGTGTAAAATATACGAGAATAAAGAAGCATTCAAATGCAAAATAACAAACGTGAAGACGACGGAGTAGAAGAGCTACTGGCGATCACATACAGGTGCTTCCTTCACTGTGTTTATCCATCTTGTGAAGGGCTCATTGGCTGGAATATGGTCTCAATTTTTTTTTAAATGCTAGTGTCCATCAAAAATAATCCACTGCAGGGTTTGTACAAGTGGCAGTTATGTTTTTAAATAGTCCAACGCGTTGCGACCGACATGGATCTCCATCAGGGTTAACACAACAAAATAACAAACTTACAAAGAAATCAAGAAAGGACACTAAAAGCAGATATTCAGGAGCATCTCCACCTGTCTTCTGGTGTAACGGGACATACTGTATGTTTACCTCAGGTCTTTAGAGACCAACACACCATCTAATTACTTCATTTCATTCAATTTAGCACTCAACCAACTGCTGTTCCTATAAAACCTTTTAGCAATGGCAACAGTTATTGGACAGATTGGCATGAAATGTTGTACAAACATTCATGATCCTCAGAGGATGAATCCTAATGATTCGATCCTTTGGTGACTCCCTGATTTTTCATGACCTGTCTCCTAATAATGACATTCCCATACAACAAAACTGCATTGTGAATTTCAGCTGTAATATGTGGTTAGTGCTAATTAGCAAATGTTAGCATGCTTACACACTAAACAACTAAAGACGTTGAATGGTGAAGCATGTTAGCAGGCCTACTTACTAGCCTCACAGAGCTGCTAGCATGGCTGAAGACTTTTTTTATATTCGTCAAAAGACATTTACTTGAGAGTACTGTGCTGACATATTTGTGTTTGGGAAGTGCTGGTTATTAAGCTGTTAGAGTAGCCTATGTGTAACACAGTAGAATACATATAGACGCCAAATATAATAGGTTACATTGAAAAATATCAATAGTTTTAAAAATAACATTTGTTGGCGTAAATGATTGGAAAAAATAATTATTGGCAGCAATGTTTATGGAGTTATTTTTGTTAATAATGAAGGTTCTGGCAAGCAATATCATTTTGATTTGAAACTCAGTCTGTGTTACATAAGTCATGTGTCACAATCAGGGTCTGAAATTAGCACCCGCCACCCGCCAAATGCGGGTAAATTGTTGGCAGCGGTGGGTGAAATCATCAGGACATCCGCCACTTTGGCAGACAGGAAAAACGCTAGTGATGGTAACAGAGAACCGTAGTTGTCTGATTCCTTGACATCTCATGCCTCCGTGACTATCGATTCCTCTTATTGATGCTTTTCCGACAGTTACGCTGCACAGTGACGCATACTCATGTTTCAGTTTGTTTTGGACCGGAGACACGGCAGAGAGAAAAAAGCACTCAACAGCATGACGCTACTAAACCTGAGGGGGTGCACCCTATTTTTCCCTGATAAAGCGAAACTGTGAACAACAAATCTGTGTTGAAATCAGCAGGAGGAGAGTTAGTAACGTTAGCTGTTAGCAGCCGTTAGCAGCTCAGTCCTGATTGGATAAATACCGGAGATACCGGCGTTAACAGAGGTGCCATTGAGTTATTATTATGAGACGTTCACGGTCTGCTCAGCAAAATGACTATTGGGTGAAGGTAAATTCCAACGTTATCATGATGTGTTCAAATGTAATCTCTTAAAATTTAGTTTTTGGTGAGAAACCTGAATAAATCAAGTTGTTTGAAGATGTTTTCACATCAATATAAAATAGATATTAGAGAGAGAATTATGACCTGTTTAACTTCATAACAACTTACCAAGATTTTTTTTAATCAAAGCAAATATTCAAATATTCATAATCATTTGAATTGTGTGTTTTCATGCAAACAACCACCATTGATGACAATAACAAAGTACTGTACTGTGCACACTACCCTCCCTCCCCCACAAATAGGGCTCAAACACTGTAATTTATCGTGTATATAGTGTTTTTTATGTAAAATATATCGAACATTGAATGACAACTGATCTAAAATGTTATTCATTCATTTAGCGCAGAGATTTCAAAAGTGGCAGATAATAATACTTTTCTGCAACAGTGACAGGAAGTGAAATAAGTTAATTTCAGAACCTGGTCAGAAAAGACCTGAGGAAGTATGTAGGACTGTTTGAAACACCATGCACTGACAGGTGAAGTCTACAGTTTCTCTTTCTAAAATCAACCATCTTCAGTGGATGAAGACGGGGACATATCTGCCTTCATGGACCACTCAGATGTCAGAGCATCAACCCACGGAAGTTTATTTTCATCCACACTGAAATGAATAAAAGGTTCCCTCTTTTAGACGACTTCCCAACATGTAAACCAGGAACAACAAGTGAACATCAGTGAGTGGAGGCCAGAGCAGAAGCTGCGAGAGGTCCCGCCACGCTGTGGTCGCTGCTTGAGCAGAATGAGTTTTCAGTCAGGTATCATCACTGCAGGGGGGGGAATAAGTGTGTCACCACTGGAGCAAGCACGCAACAAGTACAGCCTCTACCACAGCCTCTACCACATCACATCAGTATCAGCCGGAGCAGAGACGGAGGGATCAATACGCCTCCCAGGAGTGACAACCTGAGTTATACGGCCAGCGGTCAGTCAGGGCGACTGTTGGCCTGGAGCACAACAGAGCTGCTTCCAGTACAGAAAGGACATAAATCATCTGTGAACACGAGTGAAGGTCAGAACAGCGGTGTGTGTGGATGCCCCTCAAAATACACAGCGCTGGAGCAAACCCCCGGCTGGCACACAGCTACTCTCACATCCGCAGCAGAGACAGAGAGAGTGCATGTGAAGCTGACGGCGGACGATGTCATTCATCTCTGCCTGTCGACACGAGAGGTGATTGAATCCATCTCGAGGTGACGGAGGTGTCGTCTCAACTTGAAAAAGCAAAAGGATGTGTACTCTTAAAGTACATATTAAAATAAGGAACGCGATACTACCATGCACACGTTATGACACCAGTCTCACACAATGGCCTCTAACATTAGTGATGGCTGGAACGGTTCACAAAATTCACGGTTGGGTTCATATCACGGTTTTCGGTTCGGTTCATTTCTGTTCCAGCGAGGAGGTCATTTCTGATTTCAACATGCTTTTCATTTATTTGGTAAAAATAAGTTAACAAATGTTTGCCTTAACAAA
The DNA here is from genome assembly GCF_043250625.1 of Sebastes fasciatus. NCBI lineage: Eukaryota > Metazoa > Chordata > Actinopteri > Perciformes > Sebastidae > Sebastes > Sebastes fasciatus. Next base: position 2,583,249 of record NC_133796.1, on the reverse strand, counting down.
AGTATGGCTCCATAAGGAACATAAACTCTTCTTCACTGTCAAATCTTAATTGAAAGAATATTAAAGGTTTTCTACAGTCATTAGTGCAAACAGAAAATGCAGCTTTGTTATTTTCATATAAATATGATGTAATTATAGACTAAGGCCATCAACATAAATTGAAGCATAAGCTCAACCAGAACTAAACTAAAAGAAAAGAACAGTATAACATACAGTATGTCTCAGTTCCCTGATTATCAGCTCTTAATGAAAGATTATTTTTTCCACTCACAAAGTGCAGTATTTGGAGGAATACGGTTGGATTTCTGTGCCACTGTGTTATTTAAAAATAATTAATAAATATAAAACACATTACAGGGATTGTGCTGCTGGAGTTACTGTGTTGCTTAAGTGTCGGCAAGAAAGAATATTATAGCGCGGCTCAAGTAACGTTACGTTAATCATATGCTGAAATCCAGCGTCCTCCGCGGCTGCATCAGGCTGCATATCTTTCACTATAAACCTCCACGATGCTTTAGTTGTGTTTTTACCCCGTCTGAGTCAGAGTCTCCATGTAGAGGCTGTTTAAATGCTGTAGGAGAAGGCACCGCTGCTCTTTCCTACCCGAAGTGTTGTCGCTAGTATCAACCACACGTGTTGCACAGTGCTCACACACAGTCGCCGTGTTATCCACAACTAAATCCGTAACGCTCCCGTACAACAGAGCCAAACGATGCTGGTGGATCCTCTGACTGGACTTTATCGATTGTTGGCCTGGAGCACAACAGAGCTGCTTCCAGTACAGAAAGGACATAAATCATCTGTGAACACAAGTGAAGGTCAGAACAGCGGTGTGTGTGTGGATGCCCCTCAAAGCCCCGGCTGGCACACAGCTACTCTCACATCCACAGCAGAGACAGAGAGAGTGCATGTGAAGCTGACAGCGGACGATGTCATTCATCTCAGCCTGTCGACACGAGAGGTGATTGAATCCATCTCGAGGTGACGGAGGTGTCGTCTCAACTTGAAAAAGCAAAAGGATATGTACTCTTAACTGGACTTTAACTTAACTCTTGACTGGACTTTACTGTGTCTACTCACCATTTCCTTATCTGACTGAAAGCCGCACTCTGCACTGCACTTCATTCGTGAAGGGGGCTGGGTCACACTTCATCAACACATGCGCAGTAATATCTGGTCTGCACTCACCGAAATTGAGCCAATAGCAACGCACGACCGCAGCTTCAGTTACACTGCGTATGTGTTATACCCCGTACCTCAAGACCCATGTCCACCCGTGTCCAAGCCTCCTTCAATTAGCCTTGACTTCTAACTCTACATGAAAAAAACACACAATCGGCCTCATAACTTATTTCAAATGAACCGAACAATTCATACACGCCCCGAACCGTGACTAGTGAACCGAACGGTTTGGATTTTTTACCTGAACCGTTCCCATCCCTAGTGATGGGTGGAAATGTTGCCATTATTTTGTAAAGCAGAAGAGGGGAATAACATCACAGTACAGTGTATCGTGATACGTATCATATCGCCAGATCCTTGCCAACACGCAGCCCTAGATCCAATCGCCACTCACTTCCATACGTTTGAGTGTGTTTTGCTAACGTTGCCCATTGCTGTTTGTATTATAACCACAGCCCTTCAAGGCATGCTTTCTCTGTGATAATGAACTTAACCAACCGGAGCACGAACACAATATTAAAGTGAGTCACACATCAGGTTATCAGATCCATTTAGGTAATTATTCATTCAGTCTAATAGAGTGTGTCTGGCTGTGTGTTGATCTAGTCTTAGTTTAGCCAGAGGACATGTAGAGAAACAGAGCAGAACAATTTCATACCATATAACTACAGCCCGTCTACTCCTCCTTCCCCTGAGACACAGATTAGATAATGAACATGTATATTACATTACATCCCTCTCCTTTAAAAGCATATGCTTGTTCAAATGAATATCTGAGGTTGCATCAAACTTCAGCCTCAAAGACTACCGTATTAACAACACAGATATTGATCCAGAAACCCTCACAGGTACTGCATTTAGCATAAAACAATATGCTCCAATCATAACATGGCAAACTGCAGCCCAACAGGCAACAACAGCTGTCAGTGTGTCAGTGTGCTGACTTGACTATGACTTGCCCCAAACTGCATGTGATGATCATAAAGTGGGCATGTCTGTAAAGGGGAGACTCGTGGGTACCCATAGAACCCATTTACATTCACTGATCTGGAGGTCAGAGGTCAAGGGACCCCTTTGAAAATGGACAAAAGTTAGCGTGACAGTTAGGTTTTAGTTTATTCTTTAGGTTTTCTATTTTCATATGATACCAGTATCTTCACTCTAGCTTTAAAACTGAGCCACTACAACCTAAAAATCCCAAGTTGCGTTAATGCTTCAAAGAAATTAGTGGCGTAAAAATGATTTTGCGTAACTTTATGTCTTTTGAGCACATTGCAAGAGAACATGACATACCTAAATCTCATTTTTTCAGGTATTTGCAAGTGCGTAGTCTTGTCAAAAAGCTTTTTGTTTCCTTCCCATCTCGCCCGATAGATGTTTGAATTGAGGAATCTTTAGATTTGGATCCTCTTGAACGTGGTCTGATATCTAGACTGTACAGTGAAATTCAAAGGGTGGCATCGCCTTCACTGAACCATCATCAGGGAACAATGGGGTAAAGACTTTGGAGCTGATTTTTCAGATAAAGTTTGGCGGTTTGCAATTGAATGGATCCATTCAACATCTATCTGTATAAGATATGGATTATTACAATTTAAGATAATTCACAGACTCCACTTCTCAAAAAGCAAACTCGCAAAGATCAAACTTGCTCCCGTTGCCATCAAGACGAAGACACCCTTTACCTACAGCTCCTCCAGAAGTCTCACTGTCATTGGTTCAAGCTGACTCAGTGACTCACTACTAGCACGAAGGCGAATACTGTTACAGTGGAAATCCAACAAGCCACCATCGCATTCTCAATGGATAGAAAGAGACACTTAAATACTCTACAAGAGGCTCAACTAAGAGGTTTTTCAAAGTTTGGCAGCCATTGCTCTTTTACTTTGAACATGAATATGTATCTAAACAGCAGATGTAGGTTCCCCATCATGCTGTGCACCTTATGTCGCTTGGTATGTTGTTTTGACTCCATATACTTGGATTTACACTAAAAGGATTTTGCGTCAACACGTTATTAACACCCTAATATTAATAACATAGAATCTATAGTAAAGAAAAAATGTTAGCTATGTCATCAACATTATGCCGATTCAGAGACCTCGTCATGCGAGAGGCTTCTGGTCGCTTTATGACTGGAACTGCTAACGCTTTTAATCCCGACCACATCTTAAATGGGATTAAGAGTCTGAGGATATTTTGATTCTTCCACCAGTCTGCTGATGGACTTTGAAACCATCTGGGAGAGATTTCTTCCCTAACGTCATTTTATAGGAGCTGGGAGAGGTTCAGACGTTCAGACACTCAGCCGGCCTGCAGAACGCTCCAGAAGATTAGACTGGAGCAGGTTCAGAAGACGAGGCAGGGTCACCGGGACTGTGGGAAATATGGGAGGATTTCTGAAGATCACTGAGAGACAAAAACACACTTAGAAATGTACAGGATGACATTCTTTGTATTAACGTGTTCTAACATAACATCTGATTTAACGTGGGCTTGTTTGTGCTTTACAGAGCGTTTGATTCCATTCAATAGAATATATTTTACTAACTGATTCTCTTTACCAACTTATTGGCATGCAGGGCCACGGGGGGCTGGAGCTTATCCCATCAGACCCTGAATGCAGGAGGACACTGTGGACACGCTGCCGGTCCATCACAGAGCTAACGCAGACAGACACTCACACTCAGACTCACACCTCGGGGCGGTTTAATGTCTTTAATGTTACACTCGAGCGGCTTGTTTTCAGGCGACAGCTCCACAGTTGAACCGTGCTCCCTCCATCTTTCTGGCCCACAGCCCCATTCTCCTGTCTCACTAATCTTTTTCATCACCAAGGTTTGGCGTGTTTCCATATACAGTATGTCTCATAAATCCAACAAGTCCTCCTAACTAAATGACAAAATACACAGTTTGTCATTGCAAAATGATCCATATGAGTAGTTTCTGCCCTCCAGGCAGCACGACATCCTCAGTCCTTTCCAAAACCACTACAGAAATCTTTCATGTGCTGTTCAGCCATCAATATGTTTAACGATTCATTATTGGATTCATTTATTCATCTCAAGTAGGATTTTGACATCAAGTCTTTTTTGAGGATCATCTCTCTTGAATTTTTCGGTGTAAATTCAACATTTTTTCTGACAAAATGATGCCAACCAGGTAGGGGTGTAACGATTCATCTACTACATTGATGTATCGATTTATATTCCTACGATCCAACTACATTGATAGGTACTCGGCAAGTTGTCCTTCACAGGAGACGTATATCGATATAAAATCGACTGTATTGATACTAAGGATTTGCACCTTGTATTTAAGGACGACAAACGTTATGTGAAAGTGTTTTTTAGCACTTTTATTAGTAAAGAAATGTTAAACGTTACTGCGGTTCTCTCTCCGGACATGCGCCAGCTTGCCAGCTCTGCCCTCTGCAGATTGAATTTTTGGCAAAAAAAAGTTACTGTATCAATTTCAAATCATTGAATCATATCGTATCGTTCTAGATGAGCCAAATATCGTCCTTGAATCGTATCGGAACCATGGAAATCGTATCGTTGTAAAAACGTATCGTTACACCCCTAATATCAAGTCTGTTTTATGAATGTCCTCTTGTGAAGTCTCTTGAATTTGTGTTGCTCTTTTCATCGTCATCTTCATGTGTAGTTTTCAGTGTAAATTTAACTTTTTTTTTTCGACAAAATGATGCCAACCAGGGGTGTTGTGGTGCCCAGGATTGGCTATAAATGTTTCTGAACCTGTGTGCCAACGACTACATGAACAAGTATGACGACAAGAAGTTCTGTGGATCGGTTTTCTCGTGCATGGTATTGCCTCATTTGCTGTGTCACTTCTTGTGCGTTTTCGTGACAAAGCCTAGTTTGGACCTCATCTGGGGTTCCTCCTGGTGAAAGATCTTGTGACCTCCTGTCGCCGTCAGTCATGTGGTGTGAAAACCACGATGGCATCAAGAGTCCCGATGACAACACAGCTAGTCGTGTAGTGAGAACAGAGCAGCGATCTGACCGCTCTGAAAGTCCTACAGTGTGAACTTGGCTTTAAACGCGAACTACATAATATCTCTGTTGGACATCATCATGGTGAGCAGGTGGGCTCCTATAATTACTTGGCAATACAAATGGAAAATGAATTAAATGGAGTGCCCACGTTGATTATCTGTGTTCTGGGTTGGCTCAGAGACCTCATTTCCTCTGCAGACTGTGAGAGAACTGAGATCACGTTAACATCCTACAACGCTAAGCTGGAAAGCGTCATCAGATATGGTATGGCATCACGGTGTGGCACCCTCACAGTCCACTTCAAATCAACAGCATGGTGAAAGCAGCAATGAAAGTGACGGGAGAAAGTTCCTTTAGATAACTCTGAACAGGACTCTGAAGGAGCCGTCACACACTCTGGACTCTGAATACAAACTATTACCTTCAGGGAGACGTTACAGAGACGGCAAACGTCAAAGCAGCCGCTTCAAACTTCCTCTCCTCCCGACGTCTATAACACTACTCAAAAAGAAAACAGGTTGAAGCTCGTTCCTGGAGTTCACAGGAAGGAGGAACTGGTGAATTCTGTTTTGTATCATGTCTTATGGTTTTTACTAGGGATGCACCGATACCTCTTTTTTCAGACCGAGTACGAGTACAAGTACTTACATTTGGGAACTCTCCGATACCGAGTATCAATACGAGTACTTCTCTGTGCCAAAAGGCTGCAGTCCCGCATACGAGGCGGTGCGCAGCAACCGGCTTTAGGTCGGCTTGGAAAGGCTCGGGGCGACGCGTCGTGCCCCCAGGGCGGGGCTCAGCCCACGTAAAAGGCTCCAGGGGTCTGCGGCGATGTCGGCAACCCACCCGACCCGTCTTGAAACACGGACCACGGAGTCTAGCGCACTCGCGAGTCAGAGGGTGCAAGCAAAACCCCGTGGCGCAATGAAAGTGAGGGTTGGCGCGCGCCGGCTGAGGTGGGATCCCGGCCTCGCTGGGACGGGCGCACCACCGTCAGGGAGGTGGAGCGTAAGCGCGTGCGATAGGACCTGAAAGATGGTGACGAGAAGTTAAAGTCACGCCGTAAAGTGGTATCGTTGCTGTTGTATCGGTTCCGTTTTGCGAGTACGAGTATGAGCACAGTATCGGACCCGATACCCGATACTGGTATCGGTATCGTGCATCCCTAGCTTTTACATTACTTCTCTGTTGTATAATGCCTATGTATTCATATACATTTTAAGTGTAATATTTGACATGTTTTTCTACTGCATCTTGTTGTACCACTATACTGTCTTGTTTTAACCTTTTCCACTCCACACCTCTTTTTCATAGACCCGGTTCTGTCTTTTTTAGGGGGGTCCAGGGGTTTTTTAGGGGAGATAGCAGGTCAACAGTAGATGTCACATAGAAGTGGTGTACATCATCTGAAAGCTGGGAACCTGAAGATTAAGATACTGCTCAGCACTGTGAGTCAATTATATTCTTCTAATTATAAATCAGAAATAAGAAATAATAATTGATTAATTAATTTATTTAAAGGATTTAGAACATTATGATAGAAGTATATGATGATCATCAATATGAGTTTTTCTAGATATGTACAGTCACTCAATCTCAGGGACGGTATGATATCGGCGAAGCGTTTCAGAGATGGAGAGGAAATGTTGTTAATAGGTTAGCTGCTGCTACGGTTAGACTAAACTATCAGCAACATTTTCTCTCTACCTCTCTAATAGTTTAGTCTATTAGCAAAATTTTCATTACATAATGTAGGGACGCAACTACATATTATATTCTTCATCGATTAGTCTCTTGCTTATACTGTATGTTCACTTCATCAATACATTGTGCATAATAGTGAAAGATGCAAAGTGACGTCTTCAAATGTCTCGTTTTGTCTGACCAACAGTCCAAAACCCAAAGATATTCAGTGTATAAGGATATAAAACTGAGTGACAATACAAATATGTGGCACTTTTGCTTGATAAATGACTTAAATGATTCATTGATTATCTCATTTTAGATTTTTCTGTCAATCATTTGAGCACTATATCTGGGTGAATTCTACCTACGATGGCTTCATGAGGAGGGCAAAGGAAGAGGAAGAGGAAGAGGAAGAGGAGGGTTGATGGTTTTTCACAGCAACATATGGGGAGAGTCTCCTGTTCCCTTTGTGATACATGAGCTGTGACAAACAAGGTCTGCAGAGAGCGCCTTTTGGACACATTGCACTCTTACAAAAGGGCATGCAGCCACGGACATGTCCATATGTGTGCTGCAGACACACACACACACACACACACACACACACCTTGTGCAGTGAGTGACAGCCTCAGCCGAGCCGTGTTATCTATCCTATTCCGTGCTGTCAAATGAGCAGCGATCGCAGTGATCGGCCTGCCTCATTACCCCTCAGCGGCTCTGATACGGTCACTGTTTGTGTGTCTGGACCCTGAAGCCTCTCTCTATCTTAAACAGGTTCACCTCAGATTAATGAGTATACGCTGCTAACAGATCGGCTTCTACTTAGAGAGCAGAGTGGTGTCTGATGAGGTGAATCACACCTGTGATTTCATCCATGACACCTCCTGACACATCACTGTAGAAATGAACCAGGCTCTGTGATATATCCCCCCCTTTGAGGATATCAGATTACATTCAAATACAGTCTTGACAGCTTAAATAAATTCACCAATTGAGCTCGTTCTCTACTTCTGACAAATGTGAAGGCCTGGTAATACTTCAGCGTGATACAGAGCCGGCTGTGAAGGACCCACGTGACTCCTCCGAGGTCTCCACAGAGAGGGGATTTGGCTGAGAGGGAGAAAGGGTCTCTGGGCCGAACACGCTCCGTCTGCCGCTCTCTACTCTCCACCGTCTCCTCCAGTCCCATAAATCCGTCCCACTGGGTTCGATGTTGTAACAGAAGGCAGTGTAGCAAACTGGATAGAGACGCTTAATCACTGCAGTTCCAGTCTGGTCAGAGCGTTGTTTAGAATATCTCAACAGAAATATCTTAAAGGGACTGTAAGTAGGTTTTTACACGTATGAACTAGGGCTGTCAACGTTAACGCAATAACACGTTAAGCTAAAGTGAAGATACTGGCATCATGTGAAACTAGAAAACCTAAAGAATCCCTTAGTACCAACCATGTCATACTAGCTTGTCGTAAAAGAGGCTAAATAATGCTTTTTTTATGCTAAATGCAGTACCTGTGAGGGTTTCTGGACAATATTCATCATTGTTTGTGTTGTTAATTGATTTCCAATAATTAATATATACATACATTTAAATAAAGGAAGCATATTAGCCAACTCCCATGTTGATATGATAAAAAATGTGCTTTGATTTAGGACAATCATATGATTAAATATTATAACCGATTTACAACCCTAATATAAATGTTTTTTAATATTTTTTTATTGCCAATTTGTGAACAGGTTGTAACCTAACCTAAAAAAATTAGACCTTCCGTGACTTTCTGGGTTTCCTCTATCAGCCTGTAGACTGCTTTTAATGTGAAGAACCCCGGCCCGTTTATACCGGGAAAATACAACAGATGTGACGTCATGCACGCTCGCGAGTAGGCTTGTCGCGGTAGTCGGTGTTACACGGTGGTCGGGCACACACCGATTACATTACGCCCCCACCGTCCCTACGCTTTTTCTTTTACACAAATAAAACCCATTTAGTTCATGTTGGCGTATCGGCGTCATGTTATACGATAATACGATACGATAATACTTCATTGTCAGACAGGTCTGAAATTTGTTTTGCATCCCAGCAGCTCCATTTGCATCATCACAGAAAGGACAAATATTCTATTGATATTGTGATTTTAGCTGCTAATGTTGCTAACGTTAATCAACATGATGCCTGTCAATCACGTTCAGTCTCGTGTGTGTCGGAGCAACAGGACGCTGACGCTGTCATTGACTGACGGCCACAGGTTTCACTGTTAACATGCAATGTCTGTCCCTTTAAATATGAGCACCGTGTTTACTCACTTTTTAAATTCTATTCTATAAAACATGAAGTCCATCAGAGAGAGGGAGAGATAATGAAAAGCATCTGATGAGCCTCCCTGAAGCTCATAAATACTAACTCATCCTGAGGAGGAAGTCTGGTGGAAGACTTTCAGCAGTTTACGGCTGCACAGCATCTGAAATGACATCAGTTTAATTTCCTTTTTTGCTGCTCCACGCAGGGCATGAAATATTAATTTCAGTAGTAATTTTGGGGGTTTAATGAGAAAGTTCAAAGCTGTAAAAAAAAAATTAATAACGTACACATTCATACTACTGCACAGATGGCAAATTATTAATAATTATTATTACAATGTCATCAATGTGACATTAAACACATTGCCAGTAAACACAATATTGAGATATTATTACAAATGAAATATTATCACACTATTATATATTCATGTGTCTTGGTTCTGGTCACCTGATGAATGTTAAGTTCAATATTCACTTTCAGCTCTGAGGGGAAATATCTGATTGTCTCTTTGTGTTGCTCTCACTCTATCTGTCTGGCGTAGAGAGGAGGTCGTGTTGCTCTGACTATCTATCTGGCGTGGAGAGGAGGTCGTGTTGCTCTGACTATCTATCTGGCGTATAGAGGAGGTCGTGTTGCTCTGACTATCTATCTAGCGTGGAGAGGAGGTTGTGTTGCTCTGGCTCTACCTATCTGGCGTGGAGAGGAGGTTGTGTTGCTCTGTCTATCTATCTGGCGTGGAGAGGAGGTTGTGTTGCTCTGGCTCTATCTATCGGGCGTGGAGAGGAGGTTGTGTTGCTCTGTCTCTATCTATCTGGCGTGGAGAGGAGGTCGTGTTGCTCTGGCTCTATCTATCTGGCGTGGAGAGGAAGTCGTGTTGCTCTGGCTCTATCTATCTGGCGTGGAGAGGAGGTCGTGTTGCTCTGTCTCTATCTATCTGGCGTGGAGAGGAGGTTGTGTTGCTCTGGCTCTATCTATCGGGCGTGGAGAGGAGGTTGTGTTGCTCTGTCTCCATCTATCTGACGTGGAGAGGAGGTCGTGCTGCTCTGGCTCTATCTATCTGGCGTGGAGAGGAGGTTGTGTTGCTCTAGCTCTATTTATCTGGCGTGGAGAGGAGGTCGTCTTGCTCTGGCTCCATCTATTCAGCGTGGAGAGGAGGTTGTGTTGCTCGGGTCTACCTGTTTTGCTTTTCTATTATGATGCTCAAAATGTGCGTAAAATAATTGAAAATCGGTTATTGACACAATATCGTCCTGATCCTGTCGCCTGTTTGAACTGGAATAAAACTAAAATGATGAAAGCAAGACGTGTTTAAAATCTCCTTGTGACTTAAAGTCAAATCACGTAGCAAAGGAGGACGAGTCAAGTGTTTACGGACACAGAGACACCGGATGTACCTGATGAGAACTGAACCCTATTAACCCCTTACTCACATAGACACTTCCTGAGTGTGACCTCAGCTACTTCCTGTTCCCTTCATGCCTTCAGTGTGTTTATAATCATATTATTATTATTATTATTAATATGAACCACGCTGACATGAATCCACCCAAACGGGCCTCCGCCTCGCCGAATTCTCCCTCTTCGCCTCCCTGACTCATCATGACGAATGGCGTCATCCCTCCGTCCAGCCCTCCATCCCCTCACTCCCTTCTTTACACACTGCTCATGTCTCCGTAGATGAGACGGCGTAAAGAGGCCAACACACAGCGGAGTTCCTCCAAATTGAGAGGAGTCTAAATGGAGCGTAGTAGGCCATCCTTCTTCTTCTTCTCTCCTCTTTTTATCTGCCCCGTCACTCTCTCTGCTCTGACTGAACACTTATTTCCCCGAGAAGCAGACGCATGACAGTTAGTTAACTGAAGGCTCAGCGGCTTCTCGTTGCTCATTCTCCTTCAGTCTTTCTGAAGATGTTCACAAGCAAAGTTATGTTCCCGTACAATCAAACTACATTCTCAATCACGCTTCCCATCTGGTTGGCATGGAGAGGAGGTCGTGTTGCTCTGGCTCTGGGTTTTTTTTGGTTACGTTTTTCCTTATGTCCTACTGTAAAGGACAGAGGGTGTCGTATCCTGTACAGATTGTAAAGCCCCCTGACGCAAATTTGTGATTTGTAATTTTGGGCTATACAAATAAAATTGACTTGACTGAATGAGAGAGAGAGAGAGAGAGAGAGAGAGAGAGAGAGAGAGAGAGAGAGAGAGAGAGAGAGAGAGAGAGAGAGAGAGAGAGAGAGAGAGAGAGGTAAAAGAGGAAATGAAAGTTATTCTGCTGGAGAGGATTTCTCTCATCTCTCCCGATCTATCTCTTGATAGCTGTATGTTCGTAACACATTGCAGAGCAGAGGACTATGATTGGAACAAGCTTCATCGTCTATAGAGGCACTCTGTGGTTTTCATATTACTACACCAACCTGACTGATTGTTACTCTAAATGCTCAGTAAAACAGCTTCTGATTGGTCGACCGACCAAACTCTCAAAACATTTATTAAAGGGACTGTTTGTAAGTTTTTAAGCGTATAAATGTAGCGGGTCGGCACACATGCGCGTTCGCATATGCGCGCTCGCGTGTGGCCGGAGCCTCGTCTCCGCTGCCTGCTCTCCTTCACTCAGACAGAGCGCGCGTTCTCGCTGTCTCGCTCCACCTCTAGACGTGAAAGCGCGCTCACTCCACACTGCAGAAGAGTTAGTTTAGCTCTGAGAATATCTAGTGAATGTGAAGTGAAAGTGGACGTTTGTGCAGAAATAACTGCTGCAGCTCCTCCAGACCAACAGAGGTTTCCCGTGTCTTATGAAGTGACGGGGCTCCTCAACGAGTTACGTTATCATCTCGTTACCGACCGGGTGCCGGTGTCTTCGGCTGCCGGCTGCGGTCGGGAGGCGATAACGTAACTCGTTGAGGAGCCCCGCTGCTGAAGCCTGCGCTGAGCAGGAAAAGCCAACACTAGGATCAGCATTGATTCATGGAGAGACCTTCATCTGGTCAGCTAACATTACTGCCAAGCAGCTGAAATATAGAGTGATATTGTGCTTTTAGCTGACGTCTGTCGCCTCACTGTTTTGAGCGATGCTCGTTAATGTCTATGTAGAGCGAGCAAGCACAAGCTCGACGCTGACTTTCGTTGATTTCAAGGCCACAGCTGTCGCTGTTAAGCAGCATTTCTGAATCTTACAAATAGTCCCTTTAAATACTTTAGTTTCAGTGTTAAATAAGAGCATAAAGAGCAGGTGATGATTCACCTGGAAGCCCCCCAGAACAGCTCTTAAATCTCTACAGCTAAGTACTGCACTGATCAGAAAGTATTTTAATGTGTTTATGTACATCATAGCTGACCCAACAGGTTCATTTTAAGAAAGTAGATTAATAACTTTGAGTTTTCCCAAAAGACAGTGTATCAAAGCAGAGTGTTTGTTAAACCGGTGAACTTTCTTTGCAGTAGAAAAGGTGTGAAATCTTGTTGTCTGAAAATGAAGCGCTGAAACCAACGGGAGCGTTTGCCAGACAACAGACCTGGTGAATCCACCTTCGGTGCCAACCAGTGCTGCCGACCAAGCCAAGTGTGCCACCGCAGAATAAACCCTGTGCCAACCTTCACATAACCTGGAGCTCCTGTCTCTCTCTCTCTCTCTCTCTCTGTCTGTGCCTGCAGGACTGGATATTTAAAATGCATCTAATTTAATTGAAGACATTTCAGGTTGAATTGAACATGAATGGAGCTGCAGTGCTTCTGTTTTGCAGTATTGTTCTGACCTTTATTTGTCAGCTGACAGCAAACAGGTCGTTATTCAGAAACACTCTCCGTCACCATAAAGTCTCAGTATGCTTTAAGCAAAGTGCTTGTTCGGTCGTCTAACAGCTCCTGGAGGCCTCTTACCAACATCAGAACTGGGGAAGGGGGTGAGTCCCAATCAGACGATCTGACAGTCGAGCCCACTTTACGCAGTGATTGCTGTGTTGCCAGATCAGATGGACAGTTTCCAGCTCAATAATCACAACCTAAAACCTGCCCAGATCCAGAAAAAAACAGCCCAAATCATAACCTTGCCAGAAACCAGTATAAAACAGTAAAACCATTACATGCACAATAGAAAACACATCGTACAGAGCTTCATATCTGCATCAAATAACCAAAGATAAAATGTTAGGGTGCTTTCACATCAGGGACCCGGGCACGGATCCGAGTACACTCGTCCCCAAAGTTTTATTTTGTTTCTGTGGAGTTTGAATGACGTGTTTTACGATGCTCCGCCATTAATAACAGCTGATCTCAACATAAACAAACACGTGGATGATGTGTACTCCTTCAAACCGGATTTTTTCATTCACAGATTTTTCTACACTGGAGTGCATTTCTTTTTTAAAAAAAAGCTTTATTATGGATACCTGCTGGCTTATATTGGAATGAGGGTCGACACAGAGAGGAATGATTTGAGATTCAGCCGGCCTGGTGTGGACGTGGTCTCAGTAGGATGTTTACTGACCGGCTCCCTCAGGAGAACCGCCACTTAATGAGATCCTTGAGCTATCGCCCCTCCAGTCATGACGCTCCTCTCTAACCTTTATGTGAATGGCTCTCAATGCGCAGCAGTCATAACACATGCACAATAATTGCTATCGGCACCACGAGCGTCAGACAATAGCCCACTCTGGCCCTCTTTCCTCTCCTCTCTAACGACGCTGAGCCACAGAGCAAAGACGTTTCAATAAAAGTGATAAAAAAACTTTTCTCCTTTTGTGTGTGTGACCTCCTCTGAGCCTTCGTTCGGTCACATCTCACCACAGATAAGACGGGGAATCTCACACATCTAAGTCTCGTATCGCACCGGTCACAAAACACACACTTGGTCTCCATTACACGGATGTCACGCCTCATCCCTCTGCAACCCCTAAAGGCTTCTCCAAGCCGAGGTCTATACTGCTGTTTATCTTATCAATTTCAGATCAGGGATCGGGTGAAACAGGAGAAGATGTGCTTTTTAGTGTGTGCTGTATTAGCAGTGCATCACCTAATACACTTCTTGTGTTGTTATAGCTCCCACTCTCGTGTACTTTTTGGTGTGAAATTGCTTTTTCTTCTGCTCCAAACTGCTGCGAGCAGTTCGATGGGAGGAGGAGGAGGAGACACAATCCATTCAGTGAGCTAAATGGCAGCGAGAGTAGCAGCCCCCCCTCCCCTTTAAATGAAAGCAATCATCAAGCCTCATCTCAATGGCTGTTTTGTACGTACAATTTGCCGCTTGCAAATCTATTAACCGGCCGCCCCAATTAGATTCTGGGATGAGGCAGAAAACATAAAAAGCGTGAATGTACTGCCAACGAACACAGAGATCACAACTGCAGAGGAATCACTGATAACATTTAGAACTTGTTTCTCTATGAGGGAGAAAAGAGTCAGCCAATTGCTCAGATTGAAGGAAACTGATTTAATTTCCTAATTTCTGCCTCAAAGACGGTCGTAGATTTGGAGCAACGGTTTAACGCTGCAGGTGCGTGTGTGTGTGCATAAAAGCTCATTTCTGATTTCTGATTGAAACACTTGAGAATATGTCGCCGTCTACATGATTACGACATTTATCCAGAAGTGTCATCTCCAATCTGTCCGCCGTACTGTAAACAACCCTTTCACAACATGCACCTCACTACACTTAAGATATTAACGTGATTAAACCAAACACTAATTAAACTGTGCTGATCTGACGGTGACGTGTGGGGTTACAACAACTTGATCTACAGCAATGAATACAGTAAATACTCAAATAGCGACTTTTATCTACCTCAGCCGCAGAGACAACCAGGCCTTCATCATTTAATTAACTCTTTTTGTTAAGATGCCATCAATGAAATTCAATAACTCTCCTCTTTTCTGATTGGTTTAAATGGGAAACATCTGGCTGGGTTTCATTGACCAGCACGATGATGCGCATAAAGGCGTTTAGCGTGCAACATAAGCACACCTTTCTTGATTTGTGCGTGTTTTTTGTACGCCATGTATTCTGTACTGACTGCAATATAAGTGCATCCACATATACAGTAAATGCTACGGTAAGAGCTAGTGACGGAGTATAAAAAGCATGAAAGGACTTTTAAGCAGGAGACCCATGATTGAGACCGTTGTTGACCGATGTTTTGTTTTCTAAGACGTTTGTCGCGTGACGATTGTCACGTTTTTCATTGACGTTTGTGGCGTGTTTTCTGTAGTTGAGTTACATTGTTTCAAATATTGTTGCAAATATTTAAATAAGAATACAATAATTTATTCCCTAATCATTTGAGTTGTGTGGTTTTATGCAAATAACCACCAAGATGACAATAATGTAGTAAGGGGAGAACATTTAGAGTTTTAGACGTTTGGAATCTATTTTCTGCGGTTATTGCCAAATCTGGTGTACGCTTGCTGGTCTGCTGACATCGCCTGATGTTACCGCGTCGCTGATGTCATGAAATTTGAAAGCAGCTTTGTGTTATCAAATATATGTCCATATTCTTTTAACCCTTAGTGAGCCACTCAGACACAGGTAGAGAACGAGCTCCCTGATCTATACATACACTCATCATAGTGACTTTCAATAAACATGGAATCCTCTGAAATGAGGGGAGAGGCTCTGAGGTGGACTGACTGAGATGTGCATGTGGTTGTGAATTAGTTCTGTCCCCCCTCCTCCTCCTCCTCCTCCTCCTCCTCCTCCTCCTCCTCCTCCTCCTCCTCCTCCTCCTCCTCTCCAGCCTGAATAAGAGCAGCAGTGGAGTAATGAGTCCTCCTGGCTGAGAGATCAAACTGGAGCAGCCATCGCCCCCTGATCAATAACTGTCACCACGGACACCGGGGACCAAACAGCCGTCTCCCAGAGGCACAATCTAGAGGACAACAAGAGACTGTGTGCACTTGTGTGTGTGTGTGTGTGTGTGTGTGTGTGTGTGTGTGTGTGTGTGTGTGTGTGTGTGTGTGTGTGTGTGTGTGTGTGTGTGTGTGTGTGTGTGTGTGTGTGTGTATACTGTATCAGCACCTGCAGCCTCTCCCCTGGGTTGCTAGAAACTGTAGCTTATTAGGGCTAATGGGCTTCTTTAAGGATCTAGCGCTCATTATCTGGACACTTCCAGCACTCTCAGCTCTGCAGGGTCTGATTTACCATCATCAGGCCCCGTGTCTCCGGGTCTCCGGGTCTCCTGGTCTGATTTACCATCATCAGGCCTTGTGTCTCCTGGTCTGATTTACCATCATCAGGCCCCGTGTCTCCGGGTCTCCGGGTCTCCTGGTCTGATTTACCATCATCAGGCCTTGTGTCTCCTGGTCTGATTTACCATCATCAGGCCTTGTGTCTCCTGGTCTGATTTACCATCATCAGTCAGGCATTTACCAGGCCAGACATTCTTGGTACCGTGTGGCTAAATTCCAATTAGATCATGACACACTTTAATGCCAGTTTTTCATTGTGTGAATTCATGTGTAGTTGTTGCTCTGCAGTTGTGGTCCCTGTGGTCCACACAACACCATGTTGGCCAATTTTCCTGAATATAATTTACACACTCAAATTATAATACTCATGATTTCTATAGTAATGACTATTCTTCATGCGCCAGAGATTTGCAGGAACCAATGCATGCATAGCCTGTACATGGACTTTTATCTCATTGATATAAGCTTCCATGTTGAGTGCACAACAATGAGACTCTTCTTGCGAGGCAGCAGGAAATGCAACGTATTTGTCACTAAGGATAGCACCGATGGTCCAAAAAACAATACATGTTTTCCTAAAATTAGATATAAAAAAATCACAATATATGGCTTTGCTTACAATATCACAATATATCAGAATATATTGAATCGTAACCTCTGTATCGTGATACGTATCATATCGCCAGATTCTTGCCAACACACAGCCGTATATGACGATGACTGTAAACTGCTTTTCCTAGAAAATATATCATCAAATGTGCAACCAATTAATAATTTCAGAACATTTACATCGTTAGTTACTTATGAATAACACCAAATATCCTGCTTCAACAAGAAATACAATGAAGAAACGTAACTCTGAATCATCTGGACGAGAAGACAACAGCCTAGAGGCCGGATGTTTCCTCTCACTGGAGAACGTGTGAACCATCCTGCTCATTGATCTGTTCTCAGAGTAAACTAAAGGCCAACCACAGCACTACCCCCCCCCCCCCCCCCCCATACACACACACACACACACACACACACATGCACAGCGGCAGGACCATATAGAACATGAATTATTAATATGCCCTATATGTGGTAAAAGTGGGTCAGCGTGCACCGACGTGTATCACCCCCACTGGTTTCAAAACATCTCATCAAAGGACTGCAGCTGACAATTAGCTAGTTGGCTAACACTGGCACATTTACACCAAGGTTGATTAATGTGTGTTGTCTTTATCAATAAATGACCCAAATGAGCTTACAACAACAACAACACACCTGGTGCTCAGGTTTATGTTGCTCATCACGATATTCAATATTCAAGAGAAGCTGCTGGAACATTTTTTTTTCATGGCTCAAACGTTCAGAAACACGATTAGTGTGATTACGTTATTTAAATTACATCACACACATTCTGCATATTAAGTTAAATTGTTTTGGGGTTTTTTACGATTTTAAAATTGATGTTTTTACCGCCAGAATTGGTATATTTGCTTCATTTGAGTCTATGTGGAGGTAGAAAGAAGTTACCACTTTTATTGTTGTAGTCTGAGTAACGTGACGTCATATCCGTTCTGTATCCGTCAACCAAAACAAACCTCAGCGAGCCGAAACGAGAAAGTGTAAAACGTTGGAGGGTCGTCATGGATACAACCTGCACCCTCACATGTTAAATCCAGCGTGGTAAACACTACACATCCAGTAAAGGATGGAAACACATTGTGTTTCACACATTGACAGGAAAAGCAGAGCTAGACATCACGGCTAAAGCTGCATGCTAACTTCTAAAAAATGACAAAATATGTCCGAAATATGGCCCACAAAATGTCCCAAAAAAGGCAAATATATGTCTGAATAAAAGTCTGAAAATATTTTTTTTCAGACAAAAGTCAGAAAAAGTTAGCAGGATATGTAATCGTATGGCGGTAACGTGGCGGTTGAGCCGGCCGTCGCTCCCGTCTCCGTGGTCAAATGGGCCGACGCTACAACTGTAGAGCACTCAGATACTGACATTTGTGTTCTCTGCATTGAAACGGCCCCGATGGAGCTGACCATGGATGGATAAAGAGAACGGAGCTGACGGGAGAGCTAGAGACCACCTTGGAGAAGTTAGAGGAAGTAGTAACTACGTCCGGTTTTCAAAATAAGGTGTTAACAAAGGGAACTGTATATACATATATACAAAATACATCTATGGAAATCAGATTGATGGATTATATTCACCAGAAGTATAAAACATTACATGTCCTTTATAAATTAAAAAGAAAATACCACTAATCTGTGAGGGAAATGTCTTTATTCTTTGATTTCTGGGTTGCTGGATAATAAATAATTCCTGACAATGACTGATATATTGACTTCAGGACATCTCTGACTACATACATGCTGAAAATCAAACATTTTTACTACATTAATTTAGATATTTTCCAAAGTAAAAGTCCTTAGAAGTGTATGATTCAACTTTTTCCCTTCATGGTCTAGTGTTCAAAAATTGCAAAAAATCGCAATACATATAAAATCGGCACCCAAGTATTGTGATGGTATGAAATTGGGAGATACAGTAGGTGTATCCTCCCAGCCCTACTGAGGTGGATTTTGTTTAAAAAGCAGAACATTAGCTGACCTGCTTTTTTCCACTGAGAATATACTGACAATGTTATCATATCATTTATTCCATCATCACCTAAGCTAAAGAGAGCCAACAGCTAGTATCTCCCGTCCTCTCTTGGACCATCATGGACTGGGCGCCTACATGGCCAGCCGCAGCCTCGAGTTCACTATTATAGGGAGGGGGGAGTTCGGACCAGCCAAACGGACTACAGTCTTGTGAAAGCGCCCTCAGAGCTTTACAACTTGTTTGAACCTCAAGGATGCACGGTGAGCTACATCAACCATATGAAGGCACTGAGCAGAGACGAGCATGTACAAAACATCTCCATAATCTAAAACCGGTAAAAAATGTATTCTCTGCTCAGTTTGCTCATTTGGCTGGTGACTTATTTTTTTCACTAGAAAACGAGGACCCCCCACCACCTCCCCCCCGCCCACACACACACTCTCAGACCTTTAGTGTTTTTCCCATGTCCCACTTTTTATCTCTAAGCGGTCATATTGTCATCTGCCTAACAGACTTTGCATGCTCATGTCCCTCATATTAGCAGCCATATGGGTCCAGACCAAATGAGTCCAATTTAAAAACTCATCTTCACATTCACAATGAAACTGCTACAATAACAAAGCTCCGTTATCGCACGTCCCGCGGCAACGTTTTGAGATAACGGCTAGAAAACATACTATAAAAGTAAATGCAGGATGAAATTGGCAGCAGCTCAGAGAAATCTGTAGCAGCTTTTCCACCACTGCTGCTGAGAACAGTTGGGGAGCCGAGACAAGTGGAGAAAAGTGTCCAATCACCGCCAGGCAGAGCGATGGGGGGACAATCAATGGAACGGCATGAGATAAATGATGCAGATTTAAAGACTGCGAGATGAACAGAGAGAATAAACACTGCACTACCCGCATACACACACACAAACCTGCAGGCACAAACACACAGCAACAATCACAAGGCTGGTGAGTGGTTGGATAATGAGGTATAAAGAGCATGAAAACACGGTGCTGTAACCAAAAGGCTCAGTAACTTATCATTTATTACAAGAGCATGAAGGGAGATTATTTTTAAAGCCTCACAAAACGACACAAAAAGCACCCGATTCAACTGTTACCAGGCCATTAAATAGGCATTTAGGAGTCGCTATGAGCACCACAGATGTGGGTCAGTAGGGGCCTACTACACCCACTATGTTGTAAAAGTGAAAGTGAAACTTAAAAGCAAGACGTCTAAGATGTAAAAGTGAATGAAACGTCACTTTTTGAACACAAACAAAAATGCTTCTTTAGGTTTAGGCAAGAAAACTACAACTTCTTTACTACAACTTCTTTAAGTTTAGGCAACAAAAAAAACTACAATGCCTTATGTTCAGGCAACAAAACTACAATTTATTTAGGTTTAAGCAACAACAAGAAAACTACAACTTCTTTAGGTTTAGGCAACAAAACTACAACTTCTTTAGGTTTAGACAATAAAAATACAACTTCTTTAGGTTTAGACAATAAAACTACAACTTCTTTAGGTTTAGACAATAAAAATACAACTTCTTTAGGTTTAGACAATAAAACTACAACTTCTTTAGGTTTAGACAATAAAAATACAACTTCTTTAGGTTTAGACAATAAAAATACAACTTCTTTAGGTTTAGGCAAAAAAAAACATTTAAGTTTAGGGAAAACTATCGCGTTTTTGTTTAAAATAACGACGAACACAAAGACAACTACACATTGTTGGTTTCACACGGGATGCAAACTCCAGTCACCTGGGTGGAAACCCTGTGTGTTGTGTCCCATCCATTGTCCCTGACCTCAACCCCTTATGGAGTGTCACAGTGTTTCTGCGCCTGTCATAATTACTACGTATGTGAATGTGAATAGATGATAAAACCTACTAGTGAGTGTAGTAGGCCCCTACTGACCCACATCTATGGGGCTTATAGCGACTGATAACGCCTATTTAATAGCCTGACAACAGTCTAATCGGCTTCAAAAAGAACCAAAATATCAACTCTTCTACCATTCAGACCCTTCATGTCTCGCCAGAACCTGCTGGTTCAATTCCTTCATCGCAGAGCGAGGCAGATAAGAATCATAAATTACTCATTATCCTTTCAGTGTTTGGAGTGTCTCTGAGTGCAAGTCAAGTCAATTGCTTCATCTGTGCATACTGAGAGGCTGTATTCAGGCCCGGAGGCCATCAGAGTACTTCTTTTCTCTCTCTTCTCTGACATGTTTTCATTGTTTTAGCTCAACTGCAGCACATTGAACATTAAATGAAACATCAGGCCTCATGTGAACCACTTGTGAGAACAGACTTGTTCTGAAGTGGCTTTGAAGGAACAGAGCGTAGCATTTAGGGGGATCTATTGGTAGGAGTGGAATATAAGACTTATGTTTTCGAGTGGGCCCTCTTCAAGTTTTCGCATTGGCCACCGTAGTTCTCCTACACGCTTGGCACACGGGAGAAGTTTCAGTCGGTTGCAATCTGCAACCTCACCGCAAGATGCCACCAAATCCTACACATTGGACCTTTAAGTGGTGAGTGCTTTATCTAGTGGTAAGGCTGGGCAATATGGGTTATAAATAATATTTAAATATTTTTAGGCTATGTCGTGATATACGATATATATATCTCGATATTTTTCATATTTTTTTGTAAAATAACATAACTGTTTGATTTAATCCTTTGATGCGTTGCAACATTTCACTTAACATTTCATGAAATGTTGTTTCACGTAACTTTTTTTCACGTAGCGTAGTTTCACATAACATTTTACGTAACGTTTTACGTGACATTGTTTCACGCAACGTTGTTTCACGCAACGTTGTTTCACGCAACGTTGTTTCATGTTTTACGTAATGTTATTACGCTTGTTACGCAAGAAAATGGCGATTGTTGTTTATTTAAGTTACTTACATTTTTACGTTAATTTGGTACGTTATTATTTTAACACAAACCATGATGTTTTTTCTAACTTTAACCAAGTAGCTTTATTGCCTAAACCTAACCAATTGTTTCTTTACCACGTTGCATTGTGCGTTTCTGCAAGCATGATACGAGGTTGATATGAGACGTATTCATGAAAACAATTTGGGGGGTTCAGAAACATCGATATTTAACGTACCCGTAGTTTGCAGGAACGTACAATATTTGTTTTCTCTAAACTGGGTTGTTAAAGGAATATTAGATTTACTGGATGTGATGAACTATCTATAAAGAAACAGACATCCTCTTTTTTGGTGTTTTTTTCTACATTTTCTTCCTACAAAACACTGTTGAATTTCCACAGAATTCACCATGACAAAAAGGTAACCCCTGACCTAAATCCATCACAGGTGAGATGTCCTCTTCATAAAAGGACAGTCCTCTCTCCAGCTTTATAATTCTATCTCATCCTAAAGCAGGCCAGCTTCAGGTGAAACATACGGAAAAAAGAAAGCATGCACACTCACACACTCACGTCTCTCCTGCCTGTTATTCATCCCCCCTTTAATTTCCACTACAGGTTTTTAGCCTTTGACTGAGCCTACGTACCATTTCAGCCATAACTTCCAGAGGAGAAAAGCTCTCAGAAGGAGGAGGTTCCACTGTAGCACCCAGGCTCCCTGAGAGGGGAGGAGAGAAGAAGAAGAAGAAGAAGAAGAGAGGGGGGGTGGGAGGGAGGAAACAGAGATGTCTACGGTAAATTAAATCACTGGAGCTTTCAACATAATGTTGAAATATTATCAGCTTTAATATTTGATATTTACAGTGAGAAGTACAGACCTCCAGCACCACATAGAGTTACTAAAAATGTATTTCTGGTGCAGCCTACATGTGTTTTACAAACTCCATGCTTAAACATGACATATATAGAATATGGTTTATCTTATCTAAGACTTCTAAACTGAATGAGAGAGAGTGCTTGTTACATGCAAATCTAATTTATGATTATGCAACATGTTAAACACAAAGCATCGGCATTAATCACATCACAACCCATCCACCCACAACAGCTCTCCTCCCCACTCCTCTCTCTCTGTAGAGGAACTAAAGAGTGGGTAGGAGTAGGAGAGGGGGGTATCCTTTGTAAATTTTGATTCATGCCACTGGTTATTTTATATATCGTGTGATGCTTCCTGCTGCGGGAGGAAATTCCCAATGTCGAGAAATATTACTATTTCTAGGTCTAACACGTGTTTGTGGTTATGACAGCTCTTATAAGACACAATAACTTACACCATGTAAAGGAACACACGGAGGTTCTGACCTAGAATTAGAGCTAGTTCATAATAGATGAAACCTTCCTTTACGATAACTGCATTCAACATTTATGTTCAATAGAACCTGATTACACAGTAATCTTTGCTGTTGATGCAACTGCCTGCGCACACAGTCAAATCTCAGAGGATGGGCGGGGAAGAGGAGGAGGAGGAGGAGGGGGTAAACAAACAAGTAAACAGCTGGAGATCAAAGATGGAATAAAAATCAGCAGTTCCACTCTTTTCCACTGTCGACTATATCATCCTTGTAATCTTGAGGCAACGAGACACACCACTCCATCACTGAGTGTGTCTGTGTAACATACAGTACATACTGTATATGTGACTCAGATATGAGGTTTTAGAGGGAGAACTGACGGAGCAGAAGCTGAATGATGAGGAGCAAAGCAGAGCTTTACAAAATGAATGATACAGATCGACGGTGTTTTCAACGTATATGTAAGGGATAATGTACAGCGAGCCGGTCATTGTTGTGAAAGAATCCCCGACAGGGCGATGGTGGACCCCGACGCCCTCTAGGTTCCATGGTGGAGAGGAGGTCGTGTTGCTCTGGTTCTGTCTATTCGGCGTGGAGAGGTGGTCGTGTTGCTCTGCTCTGGCTCTACCTATCTGGCGTGGAGAGGAAGTCGTGTTGCTCGGGCTCTATCTGGTTGGCGTGGAGAGGAGGTCGTGTTGCTCTGGCTCTACGTGTATGGCGTCGAGAGGAGGTCGTGTTGCTCTGGCTCTATCTATCTGGCGACGCCGGGGAGCTGCTTGACATCCTCCTGGATCCACCATCTCACATATGTTCACATTATGTATTTGTTTTTACAAGGGGATTCTTTCACAACAATGACCCGCTAGCTGTTCACAAAAACGGTCCGCCAGAGTCCGACATCAGAGCTGCGCCCATAGCAACGGTCTGTTAAAGAAATAACAGACCGCAGAACGCCGTGATCGACCAATCAGAATGAATCGAGTATTCAACACAGCCGTGTAATAAACATCGGTAAACTCTATTCAGGAAGAATAGAAGTTAGCAAAAAGCGACAAAAAAAACAATGTGATTGTTCCATTTGGTTTTGGATTATTGCAGAAAATAAGATCTGTGGCAAACACACGTTTTTGATACTTAATAATCTAATAATCTACACAAATGAACACCACTTATGATTTTTAAGTGTGAATGCAATCACAAGAAGTAAAAAGCTAATGTTAGGCTATAAACTAACTACACCACGTTCGCATGAGCGTGAGTATACACAACGAGTCGGCGTGATGACGTTTAGTAGTCTCATTTGTTAGCAACCGCTTTATTTAAGACGTATAAGAGCTTCAAAATTCACGAGTGGGTTATTTACTGATGTATTTTATTATTTTTTGAATACTCGATTCTGATTGGTCAATCACGGTGTTCTACGGTCAAGAAGGTAACGAGAATAGCAGACCGTTGCTATGGACGCAGTCCTTGTGTCGGACTCTGGCAGAGTCAAATTATTGATTTCTTCAGTAAGTAGCCGTGTAATAAGCGAGATAATGTACAGCTAGCGGGTAAATGTTGTGAAATAAGCCCCTTCAGGGCGATGCAAGACCCGTCAGGGTTTATTTCACAACAATGAACGGCTCACTGTACATTATCCCTTACTTATATATCGTAGACCAACATTTTTAAATCTCTTCAGCTTGTGTTCCATACAGACCTTATTTCAGGCATCTAACTAAAAACCCATTGACTAAAAACATTGACTTCCCGACACATTTGTGTTGTGTTGCGTTAGCTCGGCACTCCATTACACTGGATATAAATTCAATCAATCAATATGAGGTTGAAGGTCAGCAGCCGTCATTTCAAACATATTGAACATAGTGTGGGAGTTCCACTACTGTATATAAGGTAGTGGGAGTGGGTTGCACCCTGAGGTTAAATTGGCCACGAGCCCACCAGAGCTGAGCTCCAACAGAGCGTGATTTGGGTGTCAGGAGGCGGCGCTCAGTTGACATTGAGGAGACAACAAACATACTATATATATATACACTGTATATATATACAATTGGAACCATCTACCAAGGAAATGGCTCCTATGATGTAATGTAATGTAACATGATGTAATGGAGACACTGTTTCTGGAAAGAGATGTTAAATATTTCAGTGCTGTGAGCAACTAAAACATAATTCCCTCCACCTTTACCCAATTATAAGGCATTCACAAATCACTCCATGATGTTTATATTTGAACAAGTGTAATGCAAAGTGTAGTGAATATTATGTAAGTGATGACACATGACAAGGCATCCTGATATATGACAATGAGAAATGATGTCGAGGCAAACACAGACACAGATAGACAGCTACAGCTGAGTCACAAGTTTCTTTTATCGAAACCTAATTTAAGCAGCATCCACCGCAAAAACAAAGCAAACGCGAGAATGGCTCACATACCCCCGCTCACTGCTTGACCCCTACTAAAGTAGGGCCAAAGGTTTTGCCTGTTTCAAACCCCCAAAAAGCACAACTAGACCACAATGTCAACCATCATACCAAATTTGAAGTTCCTAAGTGAAACAGTTTCTCAGTTGTACTCCGGAAACGAAATTGAAGTCGAAAACAATCACAGTTATTGGTCAAAATTTATAAAATTTTGGGCACCCTGGACTTCTAACCCCCAAAAGGCACAACTACACCACACTGTCAACCATCATACTGAATTTGAAGTTCCTAAGTGAAACAGTTTCCGAGTTGTACTTCCGGAAACAAAATTGTGACAAATATGTAAACAGCCCTTTATTGGGTGTTTTTTTTCAAGGGAACACTCAGGGCAGGCTTAAGGCATAGGCCATATAGGCGGTTGCCTATGGTGCCACTTTCTGGGGGGCGCTGGCCGCCCTCTAAAGAAAAAAATGTATAAATAATAATTTTAAAAAAAATGCCGGTACCTTTCCTCATTTTCTGCATTGAGGTTAACATATGAACAAATTAATTAATAAAAAAAAAAATACACTTTTCACCTCTGTAACTCTCTTTCTCGCGCTTTTTCATCTGCCCGGCCTTATTAACTTATATGTTAATAAAAGTGTAAATTGTAGTGAACACTTTTAAGCCAACAATATCGGGGACAAATGATTTATTCATATTATAATAAATACAGTTATTTATGAAAATAAAAATGTTAATTTTTGTCTTAAATCCATTGTGATATCTGATGTGTGTTGTGGTTTACGGGGTCAACAAAGCAGCACCACGCCAAACAGAGTCACAACCAAAGAATATTTGCGTTCACAAATTAGTGTAAAAATCTCTCACATTTCAATATAAATCCTACGTGAGCAGAATCCTGCCGTGGTGAACCATTTCTTCAATTAATTTTCTCTCCATTTAAGGACAAGCACAATACTGTGACACACTCATTAACTGAGTATTTATTATATAGAGAAGTGGCTCCGAGTGTTTCTCAAGTGGCCCTGAGAAGTCCTTGTTTACTGTCTGAACGGGAGGAGTTCTTGGCAACAAATGCAAGGCCTTCCTCTTCCTCTTCAGGGAAATGAAATATAAATACACAGAAAAAAACGCTTTCAAAGTTAAATTTGATTTGCAGAATCATCTAAACTCTCAGACAAACTAGATATAATAAGACTGTTATAGAGTGTGAGAGTATTATTTAAAGATTTTCATTGACTACAGGCACAAGACGTGTCGTCTTAAGACATAATCTGCAAATTAATAGTGTTTTTTTAATATTTGATTATATTATTTTTTTTATTTATTTTTAAAAATGTTATCACAAACAAAAAAAGTAACATCTACAAACAGACTCACAAACATACCAAAATTAAATACTAATTAAATAATAATAATAATAATAATTAAAAAAAATTAATAATAATAATAATACAAATAAATAATACAAAATTAATAAATAATGAATACAAAATATAATAATTTAAAATAATAACAATAAAAAAATAATGGTAAAATTATAATAACAATATAAAAGACAACCACCACAAGAAATCATTAGCCGAAATCCCTACTGCGTGACATCCAGTTTGGCTATTCCTTTCTGTTTTTTTCCTGATATGACATAGGCAGATATGTGATTGTATCTTTGTCTGTCTAGTCTGGCAATTAATAGTGTTTTAACTAAAAATATGCTCCAATCATAACATGCCAAACTGCAGCCCAACAGGCAACAACAGCTGTCAGTGTGTCAGTGAGCTGACTTGACTATGACTTGCCCCAAACTGCATGTGATTATCATAAAGTGGGCATGTCTGTAAAGGGGAGACTCGTGGGTACCCATAGAACCCATTTACATTCACTGATCTGGAGGTCAGAGGTCAAGGAACCTCTTTGAAAATGGACATGGCAGTTTTTCCTCGCCAAAATTTAGCGTAAGTTTGGAGCGTTATTTAACCTCCTTCATAACGAGCTAGTCTGACATGGTTGGTAACTTAGCTCCTCCAGAGGCACTGAAGACATTACACAATGTTTTATAATGACTTATATTACAGATTAGTACTCCTCCTGGTGATGTTCCTAGTGTTAAAAACCAGCTTACAGCAGCATGGACACCTACAGTGTCTGAACAAAGGAAAGTGCGCCCACTACTTGCAGATCTCTGCTCTGTTTCTTTGAAAACACATCATCATAGTGCTGTTTGATTGACAGCTGATCTGTCATCAGTGAGTTCTTCATCACAAGAGATGAAGGCAAAGTTATGCAAAACAAAAGCAGCATATTGGAGGCGCACAAGTTTACTATCGAACCAGCAGCTCGTCATGAGGGCACCAAACGGGCTTCCCAGTAATGGAGCTCATGATATAGTGGGTATCCATGGCGACCGCATACCCGTTTCACCGCTTCCAAGCATTTCGTGTGGAGACGTATTTATAATCAAGCGAGGATTTCATGGTTTTGTGACCTAGGTGTCCCGTGTGGTTTGTGATTGGTGAAACTGGAGGGAAAATAGAGCATGCTGGGAAATGCATCTAGAGGCAAGACCTTTATACACACACACACAGATATGACCAACACACAGCTGGCTGTGAGCACGCTAAGCAACAGGAACCAGAGCGAATGCTCTGATTTACATCAATAAGTTAAACAGTTACATTTGCAGCAGGAAGGAGAGATTATCAACGCGCTGCACAATAACAACTCTTCATATCTCACTCATTGCATAACTCCGATCAAAAATTAAAGAGGTATATTAATATTGATGGTGTACATGTAGAAATTTAAAAAAGCTGCACATTAACCTGTCAAATGTTTCACTGAGGAGCATGACAAATGGATATAATGTTCTTTTTATTTAATGATGACAATGAGACACTTGAACCAAACTCATATTTAAATTTAGCGTACGTTACCTATGACTATCCTGATATCATACCTTATTTTTTATGCAAATTATGGCCGACATCTTTTCAGCAATTACCATTTAATGTATTTGAATCCAATAACTGCTTCTCAATAGTAGATAAAAGCTGGAGCATTCACATATTTCACCAACCCGGTCTCACCAAATGGCAATTTGTAAGTCATTCCGTGCACAATAAGAACGCCGTTCCTGCTTTTGGCGTGTCATTTCTCGCCATCTAGTCTGCATTGACTGCAATGTAAAGACATCCGTGTGAACATGCGACGCTCAGAGCTGGAGACGTAGAATAAGAGAGACTGCTGATGGTGGATGAGTCCAACAGACTTTCAACTTCCAACCAGGAGACGTTGTGTGTTTGTGTCCCAAATTGTTGAGTCGTTTTGAAGTTACGTTAGTGACGTGTTTATATGTTAATTATTTAAGTACATAATTTAGTTAGTTTACGTACTAATTTACTACAAGCTACTTTGAAAGGGGCTGCTGCTGGCTGGGCTAAAGAAGCAGCCACACAAACCACCACTACCAAGCATCTTTCTTTCTTACGCCAGATCCATTGTTCACAAAATGGACGAATTGGAGCTACAGAAGGCAGCTAACAAGTCCGTCAGGGACTGCTGCGTGATGTTAATAACGGAGACCTGGCTTCACCCGCTGATACCCGACGCTGCCGTGCAGCTAGTGGGCCGTACAATCCACCGCCTGGCCCGAAGCAAAGACTGGTACAGTAAGAGCAACGGGGGGGCTCTTTAGCTGCTAGATGTCCCACGATCCTCTCTGCTCTGAGGAGCAGGGAACTCTGCTCGGACTTTTTCAAGGGATAACTTTGCAGCCAGTATGGAGAGAAGGAATCATTACAGCGACCAATGAGTCTTTCAGCATACATGACGCATGCAAGTATTAAAACGGACTTGAAAACCTTTCTTTAATGACCAGAACCAGACTGAACCAAAGTCAGATCCAGCCACCTGACTCCATTTCTCAAAGAAGAGAGCACTCAGTGGGTAAAGGCCAGCTGCTTTCTGGAGTAGAGAACACAGTTAAGAAGCTCAATACCAAAAGCGGATATATCCTTCCTCTGCTGCACCGCTCTACGTCACACATCCCCGTGTGAGAAGGCGCCGGGCATGCTGGGGGACTCCCTGCCAAGACTATAGATCTGCTCTTTTCCCCAGCAGATGCGAGTCACAGCAGGAGGAGGCCACAGACAGGCAGGGTGGGCGAACAGAGAGAGGAGAGGTAAAATACAACAGAGGGAAGAGAGGAGGGAGAAGGAAGAGAGATGAGAAAGTTTGGAAGCACAACAGATTGTCATCCACCTCCTCCTCCCTCCCTCCCTCCCTCCCATCCTCTGTTTGCTATCTCTCCGTCAGAGCCTGTCCTCCATCTCTACCTCCCTCCTTCACTCAGTGTTTGAGCCCTTCGGGGCTGATGGAGTGATTTGGACTCAGATGTCCCAAGTTTGACTTTGATCACTGTTGATGACAGAATCCAAAGCTGTCTCTCTTTCTCTTTCTCTTTCTCCTTCTCTCTCTCTCTTTCTCTCACACACACTTCCTGTCGCCCCTCCCTGGTCCTCTGTGTCAGAGCGGAGATAAACGAGGAGCAGGAAAAGGGCGGCGCTCTCCGGAGATTTGAGGGTGAATTTGTACCGGACGAGGCGTCGGCAGGTTTTCTATTTTCTTTTTTCTGTCTGATATTCGTACGTTCATCTTTATGATGATAAACTGTATAGGTGGACCTTCCTGGGGTACTTCCTACATTTCCCAGACTGACTTTCAATGACTCCGTCACAGAGAATGAGCATGATCTTACATGCTCTAATTTCAATGGATGGGCATACGGGTGTGAAATCAATCTGGCCTCTACCCTTCACTCACAATGACAACATGTCACCATGTGTCTGATATGTGTCTAATATGTGCGGGCTTAGAGATGGTGGTTTTGGTTAAATATTGAAAAAGGCAACACATACCAATATCATGCTTAAAGTCAGCATTGACCTTTAAAAATATTGAACGAAAGTCTTTCCTTATAGGGCTAAGCAACGTACTGCTGTGGACGCCACGTTAGTTCAGATCAGAAAGTCACACAACAACACAAACTAACTAACCGATGGATGCAACGTTAGACCAACAACTCCTGTGTTCTGAGAGGTATGATTACTGTTTTTGTGAATGTAGTCTGGTGCCGCGACCGGCTCTAGGTGGCTCCGCGGCTGTGGACAATGTGTCACCGGGGCGGACTGTCCTCAGTGCGCTCCAACCGCTTCGTGCCCCCCAGGGCGGGGCTCGGCCCACGTAAAAGGCGCCAATGGGTCTGCAGCGATGTCGGCAACCCACCCGTCTTGAAACACGGACCAAGGAGTCTAACGCACACGCGAGTCAGAGGGTGCAAGCAAAACCCCGTGGCGCAATGAAAGTGGAACCGGCGCGCGCCGGCTCGTCTCGCCCGCTCCGTCAGGGAGCTGGAAAGATGGTGACAAGAGGTTAACGTCACGCTGCCGTAAAGTGGTATCGGTGCCGTTGTATCGGAGCCGTTTTGCAAGTACAAGTACATGAGCACAGTAATACCCGATACTGGTATCGGTATCGGTATCGGTGCATCCCTAGATACTACCAATATGTACATTTCCTCTTTATACTATTAAATAACGTAATCATGGTGACATCACATTTCCTACAAAACGGATTTGCTTCTGCAGATTAGTTGTATGTCACAGTGATTTTTACGAGACAGGGTTGGTACCTGGTACATCCAACAATCTACTGTGATGGGAGGGAACCACAGTAATCATATGCACCTCTTTCATTCACTTCAACAAATAACAATCTTCACCAGCATCACAAACTAGTAAGACGAAACACAAACAGCCCAATCTCACCAGTCACAGTTCACACGGTCCTCGCTGTGCCTCCACATCCATCTCATAGTCTACATTTAGCCAGCTATCCACAGGAGTAAGAACATGACATCAAACTCCTCTACCAATGCAAAGTGCTGAATATCAACAGCACTGTTAGAACTGTTCAGAGTGATAGCAATGACAAAGAAGCCTTATGGTGCCCAAGTCAACCAAAGATGAGACTCTGAATTAAATCTTTCGGTTACCAGGTGACTGGTTTTATAAACTGACCGTCTCCCACTGAGCTGACCACTTTCAGCTGCAGAAAGCAAGGAAGTAGTTTAGAATACATTCATACAGAAAACTGTCATACAAATACAGAAACACACCGTCATTCGGAAGTGGAACAAATTGGAAGAGAGGAACAGAAAACAGCTGAGGAATAACTCCCCTGACCCCTGACCCCGTTCAGAAGACCATTTCCACATCAGTGAACTGAGCAGTTCAACTGAGCATGAATCTGCCACTGCAGTGTCCGTCCGGTAAACAAAAAGGAGTCTGGAGGGAGGAAATGCACGGCTAATATTCCTGGAAAATCTTCTTTTTATGTGGCGTGACGCACGACGCACATACTGTAACACCGAGGGGAAGGTAGCAGGTGCAGGCTGTAAAACCGTCGAGCATTAATTAAACATCTCTAGGTGGATGAGACGGTCCACCCACCTATAGAGCTTACACCTGACATTTCGATAAATTAGCCGACAGTAAATGCCATTCCTCAGCTGCTCAGATTGGATGTGACGGATGAGAGGAGCAGCGGCTGAAATGATAAGGTTTCATTAAACCCCCGGCACCGCCTCAGTCACCGGGTCCAGGCTATTTCTGAAAAGAAACTCCTCTCTGCTCTGAGTCTGACTTCTCTCTATCACATATTAGAATTGTTCTGAAACATCAGGGCAGCTCACAGTCATCTATTCTGTCTTTCCTTTCAAATCAAATAATCGGAAGATTTGTTGACATGCAGAATTTACCTCCCTGAGCCAAAAGGAGCTCCATCTACAGAGATGCTGAACTCACCGGTGGAGGGAGTTTTAGTTTTGTACTTACAGTATGACACAACTGAACGCATCTTGTTTGAAGCATTTGATGTAAAGTTTATCACCTTTTTTATCTGTAGTTTGGGATTTATCCTATAAATATTATTACTGTCAATGTGTACGTTCTTTACTATTATTTATTTATTTATTTAAATCTTTGGGCCGGGATCCCACCTCAGCCGGCGCGCGCCAGCCCTCACTTTCATTGTGCCACGGGGTTTTGCTTGCACCCTCTGACCCCTAGAGCCTTTTTCGTGGGCCGAGCCCCGCCCTGGGGGCACGAGGCGGTTGGTGCGCATTGAGGACAGTCCGCCCCGGTGACACTTTGTCCACGGCCCAAATGTAAGTACTTGTACTTGTACTCGGTCTGAAAAAAGTGGTATCGGTGCATCCCTAATAAATGCTGTTGGTTTGACAAAATATGCAATTTTAAGGACATCACCTTGAATTTCAGGACCTCATTATCAGCAATTTTATCACTATTTTCTGAAATTTTTTGGACTCAACGATTTATCGATCAATTAAAAAAGTATTGAGAGATTAATTGAGAATGATTATATAAATAATCACGAGCTGCAGCCAAAAGGACTTCTTCATCACCAGCATCATTATCATTATAAATAATCAGTTCAAGTGAAGAGAAAGCCTTGAAACTGGAAACTCAAGGCAATCTAACTCAAACCAAATGAAACAGTGACCTTAGAGAGGAAACTCATTTACTTAGTAATAAAAACAAGTCTCAGTGTGCTCCAGAAAAGAATCTGTGATAGTGTGAACCGGACTTATAAAAAGTCCTTCAACCAACCTAATGATGCTCACAGTCTGGCACAAAGCAGACTGACTCAACAAGGTGAGACCTTTAATGGAACAGGTGCTAAGCTCTTATTGTGGCTGGAAGTAGACAAACAGACTCTCTGAGTCACTTTAAAAACACACCTGAGCGGTAACTTTGGGACGAGGTGAGTTGTGATGC
The DNA here is from genome assembly GCF_043250625.1 of Sebastes fasciatus. Classification (NCBI taxonomy): domain Eukaryota; kingdom Metazoa; phylum Chordata; class Actinopteri; order Perciformes; family Sebastidae; genus Sebastes; species Sebastes fasciatus. Next base: position 2,549,761 of record NC_133796.1, on the reverse strand, counting down.
AACACAACATGTTAATAAGAACACAATTTAAGACGACAACAACGGTCACATGCAACATTTTTATGAATGAGTGAAGAGACATAAGGCGAGACATCACATGGTGAGAGTGAGTTAGAGACGGGAGGGAGACGTCTGCACGGTGCAAAGAAACATGATGAAGTAATGATAACGGGGCGAGCAAACACAGGAAGCTGTAGGTTTGTTAGGCTCTGTAACACCGGCATTTAAAACGGCGAAATCTCAACTAATTCAACTGGTTACGGTGGCATTGCTATCACCCTCTGATCTAGTACTGTAACTCCTCTACCTCAGCATTTCTCAGGCTACCACTTCCTGTTTACAACTAATTCATAAACGCTGCTGGCTGTTATTAACGAGAACAAAACAAGACCACATCACCCTCCTTCTAATTGTCTACAAATCTCTCCGTACATATATCTCAGAGCTTCTTACCAACATTTGAATGATTAATTCACAATCAGAATATTTTTTTTCAGGAAAAGCCATACTTCTATTCAGCACCTTTCTAAAGGCTCTGTGGATGTATTATTATTTTTTCATATTTGTCTACGTAAAAATGTTATCAATAAGAACTTTAAAGTTTAAAGGGTCTGTTTGTAAGAATCAGAAATGCTTGTTAACAGCGACACCTGTGGCCGTTAAGTCAACGAAAGTCAGCATCGGGCTCGCGCTTGTGCTCGCTCTACATAGACATGAACGAGCATCGCTCAACACAGTGAGGAGACACACGTCAGATAGTAAAAAACAATCTCCTTGGCTGTTGTTTATCCTCTTTGTCACCAGCTCATCAATGAACCGATTGACCACATGACTTCTTGAAAAGTGCTGCAGAGTAGAGCTGCAGGTAACCATTAGTTTGATCTGCCGACCATTTTCTCAATTAATCAGCTAATAGTTTAGTCTATAAAATGACAAACAGTAATGGAGAGTATTGATCACCAGAGTCCCAAGTGATGTTTTAGCTCTGCAAAATCTATTAATTAACAATCAATTAACTATTCACAACGTAAGACTTGATGGACTATTATAAAAACTCTTTATTCATGACTTAATATTTCTAATTAGATTAATTGTAGCTTTCGGCTCATCACAAAGTGAGAAACCTGAGACCCCGGTTAAAGACTTTACTGACATTTGTAAAATTGATCGTTTATTTGGTTCCCAAACTTTCTTTGTCATGTCTCCTTCGTCTCACACGGGATTTTCAGGTCTTTTACATTATAAAGCAGCTTTAAGTGCTATAAAAATACTGTTAAACTATCAAAACGCTCAATAAACGGAGAAAAACACACACAGCCCATATTCAGAAATTGTGCGTTTGAAACAAGCCGTTAGGATTTCTGTCCATTTGTGATGTCACAAATATACGATACTTAGACCATTACACGGTTTTAAACATTCTAAATGTGTCCCAGTTTATTTCCTGTTGCAGTGTATGTAAATAACATCAGCTGACAGGAAGTAAACATGGACCCACACCGTTGCCTAGCAACGCAATTCTGTTGCAAGTCCATTGAAATGCACTAAAACGGAGCATTTCAGACAGAAAGGTGAATACAGGTATACCCAGGTAGACAGTATGAGGAAAATTTCTGGGTTTTTTTAACATTACAGCATGTAAACATGTTCTAGTAGAAAAAACAAAATACAAGTATGAACCTGAAAATGAGCACGATATGGGACCTTTAAAATAGTTTTCAGCAACCAGCAAACATACTGAAGGAAACTAAAGAGGAGCCAACATGAAGTTACACTTTAAACAAACTTCACTCTTAATCTTTGTCAGTTGTGATTCAGGTACATTTTGACTGTAGATGTAATGCAGCAATTAGTAATTCATTATTTGTTATATTTGCATCTAAATAACTTTTAATTTCACTCCACATTTCACATCTTCCCACCAGGTCGGTCACGTGCTCCTCCTAGCTTGGGATCCACTGGTTTATTATGGTGAGACTCATCAGCCATTAATGAATTTAATAATGACTTTATTAATGACTTTATTCATTACTTTATTCATTACTTTATTAATTACTTTATTCATTACTTTATTTATGACTTTATTCATTACTTTATTCATTACTTTATTCATTACTTTATTAATGACTTTATTAATGACTTTATTCATTACTTTATTCATTACTTTATTAATTACTTTATTCATTACTTTATTCATTACTTTATTAATTACTTTATTCATTACTTTATTCATTACTTTATTAATTACTTTATTAATTACTTTATTCATTACTTTATTCATTACTTTATTCATTACTTTATTAATTACTTTATTAATGGCTCACCAGCCAGAGAGATTGTTGAGCAACTGGCAAAGCTGTTCTTATAAATGGTTTATAATTTAATATATAAAGAAAACGTGTTTAATAACCATGCATTAATTAATTGCATTACCTAAATAAAAAGGTACCAAGTGGTACAGAGCTGTCATTGGAGGTTAGTTCAGCTTTTATCCAACAGGATGCTGCAGGTCAAACTAGACCTCCACCTGGAGGTAACAGAGGTTCATCTCTGGAAGAAACAACAGACAGAAAAGTGCGCCCAGGTGGATGAAGTCACTTCCAGGTGTCTGTCAGAAGTCTACTAGTGCACTATTATACTATTCGTACAGGACAAGCTGCAGGATCGGCTTTGTGAGGGTGAAAAAAGTAAGAAAAGCTGAGCGCTTACCTTGGACGTTGTCCTGGTTCCTGTTTTATTCCCTTCGTCCTGCTTTCCTCCTCTCCTCTTCCTCTCCTCTTCCTCTCTGTTATACTGTCCCCCCTAATGTGGCTCCATGCCGCCGGTGGTCCAGCTCTGCCAGGAGGGAAACTTCCAGTGAGAAGTCCGGATCTGTGTAGGAGTGATGTGCAGGAGGAGAGCACCGAGGGAGGGACTTTACAACCTGATCTCCCGGAGAGAAACCCGACTGCTGCCGCGCTGAAACTCAATATGAGGCGACAGACAGTCAGCGCGCCTCCGAGCAGCTCAGCTCATCTCATCAGACACAGGAGCGAGCTGGGAGGAAGAGGAGGAGGAGGAGGAGGAGGAGGAGGGCGTTTATTCTAAGGACACCAAGCAAGCGCTCCCCGACAAGACAGGTGGATGAGCTCCTGTGGTTCTCTTTGTCATGTCTGTCACCTCAGGCCAGCAGAGCAGAGATCTCCCTCAAAGTGCACATCCAGTGGATTTTAGAGATGGAATCTGAGATTCAGGCTCAGCGTCGACACCTCTTCATTATCAGCAGAGCTGGTTATAAATAGCAGGAATACAGTGGAGCCGGCTGCAGTTTAATAAAACACCTTCACCTCCAGCTGCAGCCTGGTAAAAAGGATGGATGAATTAAAGGAGCAGTGGGAAGGATTTGGTGGCATCTAGCGGTGAGGTTGCAGATTGCAACCGACTGAAACTTCTCCCGTGTGCTGAGCGTGTGCGAGAACTAGGGCTCTATCTGCTGACAGGGTTTGGTTTGTCTTGCGATATTACAAATCCTCCCATAGCGAAGGCATGACTTGCCCTATTCTGCCTCTGATTGGCTTGCCAAGATATTCTTAAACCTCATCCACACCAGGAACGCCAGCAGCGGCTATTATTATTTTGGCGTCCGTGTTAACAGGTTAGAGCAGCCGCACTGCCCGCGTGAGACACACAGCTTGGCTGCGTGTCAGCTGCGTCTCTTCTAGAGATTCGAGGTCTCGCCTAGTTTTGATGCGAGCCGCGCGGTTCACAGCATCAACAGACAGTGAAAGTGATCTATTGACTGTATATTGACATCATATCAGCAACATTACTACAGTTTACATGTGTATAAAATGTTACGGAGATGAAAAAAAAGTAAAGATTTATTTTTAAATCACACTTGCACCTGCTTTTATTCTGAAATCTGTGCCGGACAGTGTTGTAGAACATGCAGTGACTTGCAGAGCTCCATGAATGAATAAAGTACGGGGTTTTAATTGTGGATTATTACTATTATTTACAAATTACCACACGTTTCTTAACCTTTCTCCGTCTTAAATAAATATAAATTACATTTATAATGAAATGAAATGACCATTATGAATGACTAATTCTACGTAGAAAGAAAGGGCTGACAGCAGCAGAAACGCAGCTGGTGTGAACACCTGACGCGTGTGTGGACAAAGTGTAAGGTAACAAAAACTCAACAATCCTTAGTTTCAGATAGAGATGTTCCGATACTTGAACTTGTGCTATCGGCTGATACCAAGTACCGATGCGATACCTGCGTGATAAAAAAATATATGTACTTATTATTATTGTTATTATTAAACAGCTGTTTACTAAACTACTACATTTCCCTCGCTCTGACTACCGCTACACTCTCCACTAGCATCGCACTGTTACGTGTCACGTGACAAACTACCTGCAGTCAGTTCTTCTTCTCTGCTCTAAAATAGTAGTTGCCAGTGGCAGCCTGATACCTTCAGGGCGACAGCACAGTGGAGGCTGCTGCTTCGGAGCAGTGAAGAAGAAGAATTGATTTACGGTTAAACAAGTTGATTTCTTTCTGGGTTAATAAATGATGGTATCGGATTGGTATGTAGTCTGGCATACTCGTCGATACCCGATATCGACTTTTGGGCAATATCAGTATTGGAACAACTCTAGTTTCAGGTGATTATACACTAAAGAAAACATGCTTATTAATAATATATTATGTATATTATATAAATGCTGCACACTGTTCCTTTAATGGCTATAAATAAAAGTCAACTGTAATGGAAGCAAGGATTTTCTTGATTTAAGCTTCATAAAAGATTTTTCAACACATTTTTGGGAAATTTGCGCTAATGTAATAAAGAATATTGATTTTACAATTTAGAAATTAAAGTGAGACTGACCCTGATTCATCTTCCTGCCTGTTAAGTAAATTGTCTGTCTGGCAGCTCCTCTCCTCTCCTCTCCTCTCCTCTCCTCTCCTCTCCTCTCTCCTCTCCTCTCCTCTTCCCTCTCCTCTCCTCTCCTCTCCTCTCCTCTCCTCTCCTCTCCTCTCTCCTCTCCTCTCCTCTCCTCTCCTCTCCTCTCCTCTCCTCTCCTCTCCTGTCCTGTCCTGTCCTGTCCTGTCCTGTCCTGTCCTCTCCTCTCCTCTCCTCTCCTCTCCTCTCCTCTCCTCTCCTCTCCTCTCCTCTCCTCTCCTCTCCTCTCCTCTCCTCTCCTCTCCTCTCCTCTCCTCTCTCCTCTCTCCTCCTCTCTCTCCTCCTCTCTCTCCTCCTCTCCTCTCTCCTCCTCTCCTGTCCTCTCCTCTCCTCTCCTCTCTCTCACCTTCACTTCCTCTAGCTGTCTCTGTGCATCCCGGAAATATTGGAGACCAGAGAGCACCCTGCAAATAAACGGTCATTACCATGACAACCAGGCTACAAGCCGGAACGGGAGGATGTCGGTCATGGCAACGGTGCTGGCAGGCAGCCAGACCCAACAGCCCGGTTCTCCCCCGGGGGGCGAGCCGACGTGTGAACTCCAGGGTTTGACTTTTATTTCTGGTTCATATCCTCCGACAGCAGCTCAACAGAGAACACATCCAACGGTACCAGAGTGTGAGATGTGCCGTGTTCCTCTCAACACCAACTATTCACACTTAGAGCAGAGAGGAAATCACAACCGTGTACATGTGGTTTAGGAACAAGATCCCAAACCACCCGTCCACTTCTCCACCAAACATCATGTTCATCACAAAGCTGGCTGGAGCCTTAAAGGAACAGTTACACATATCAGGCTTCATGCCGAGAGTTAGATGAGAAGATCATCACCACTCTCATGTGGACATAGAGCTTGGAGGCAGTTAGCTTAGCTTAGCATAAAGACTGGAAGTAAAGGGAAACAGCTAATCCATCTCTTTACTCTAAACCAGTGGTTCCCAAACTTTTTACACCACGTACCACCTCAGAAAATATCTGACTCTTTCCAACAGAAACTACATGGAAGCACCAAAACCTCTTGGTTGTATCTAGTGAAGCTGTTAAACAGTGTTGGCCGCGGTCGGAGGACGCGGAGGAGACCGTAGCTTTGGTCTCCAGGACCGGAGTCTCTGCTGTACTCTGCTCCTCTGCTTGCCTTCACTCAGCTCGCTCCATCTCTCTCTCTCTCTCCACCTCTCACGTGCATGCTGCTCACTCCACACTGCAGAAGAGTTAGTGTAGCTCTGAGAATATCTCGTGAATGTACAGTGGACGTTTGTGCAGAAATAACTGCTGCAGCTCCTCCAGACCAACAGAGGTTTCCCGTGTCTTGTGAAGTGACGGGGCTCCGCAGAGAGAAACGTTATCGTCTCCCACCAAAACTCCGGCGTCTCCCCTGTTCCCTCCGGCCGCGGTCGGGAGGCTGAGGCAGGAAAAGCCAACACTAGGATCAGCATTGATTCATGGAGAGACCTTGGTCTGGTCAGCTAACATTACTGCCAAGCAGCTGAAATATAGAGTGATATTGTGCTTTTAGCTGACGTGTGTCTCCTCACTGTTTTGAGCGATGCTCGTTCATGTCTATGTAGAGCGAGCACAAGCGCGAGCAACAGGACGCTGACTTTAGTTGACTTAACGGACACAGGTGAAGCTGTTAACAACACATTTAGGATTCTTACAATCAGTCCCTTTAAAGGAAGAAAAAGCACTTGTCCAAATAGTGTATTATTTCAGTAGTCATGTGACCGTGAACAACTCTAAACTTGTGACATCATCAAGCTGTAAAAGCTGCCAATGAAAGACAGAAAGGGGAGACTTTGTGTACTCAGACAATGTTTCTCTAAGTCTTAGATGTTCCACTGAAACAAACAAACTAGAAATCACTCCTCCACCACTACGGCTAAACAACGCTCACTATCTGGTTTAATCTGCATGCACCCGGCTCAGCAGAGTGAATCATGGGATACATGTGCCACATATTGTTTTTATTCAAGGACTTCATGAAAATGGTCAAAAAGGTTCCCTCACAAAGACGACATTCCTGGATCCTCACCACAACATTTGATTAAAATCACTTTAATAAATAACTAATAAACAGAAGCATGACTTCTTCTGGCAGACGGCAGAATGAAATCATTAACTAAAAACTAAACATTCAATCAGCAAAATACAGTATAACTACAATAAACTGTGATACAGTCAACATTTTGGAGTTAACAAAACATTAGCACATTGATTTTGAGCCCTTTATATCACCATGAAGCACCTCAACTGCTTAAAAAGATTGTTGGGAAAAAGTTATTCAATTTAACCACAAAACAATAGTCATTTAAAATACTATATACTATTATATGTTGCAGTCAGGAACCATTTGAATGTAACGCCCTTTACAGGTCGAATCATTTAGTCTATGAATCTGAAGATGTAAAATAATGTTATTTGGAGTCAGCATGTTTGGCTTCAGCACCACAAACAGACCCGAGCCCCGAGCCATCAAACAGTACAACACCTCTCTAGGGCACTATATTCACTTTTTAACAGTCTCTTCTGCACTATATTCACTTTTAACAGTTTTCTTCTTTATCTCCTTGTATTTTTATATCTGGTATATTTTGTTTTGTACTTTGTACTTTGCACTACTAACTTTTATACTGCCTTTTTAATAACATTTTTTGCACTATGGAACTGTGATGCTGGGATCAATAAAGTTACTATCTATCTATCTATCTATTTATCTATCCACATTCCTACCTGAGCTCTCCAGCTGTAGTCCTCACACCTGGTCCTGTCACAAGTCCACACAGGTGTGCAGGTGTGCAGGTTGCTGGTAGTTTGTGTCTGAACCATCTTCTGGCTGTGAACTGTCCATCTGGTCCACTCTCCACTTCACCTGTTCAGAGATCTGAATGATGTCATCTCTTCCTGTCCTGCAGCCTGAGGCCTGATAGGAACCTGCACAGGAAACAATCTCAGGTTTTATTTCTCCTTATAAAAAAAAAGCAGACCCATTTTCATCTCCTGCTTTAGACACTCAAACTAAACACGTGATGTCATTTCCTGTTCACAGGTGGCAGGTGGAGGGCGGAGTTTACTCTCAGTTTACCACAGCACACCAATCAGAACATTAAGGACTTTATATGCACCTGCAGCTCACCTGCAGCTCACCTGCAGCTCTCCAACACAACTACAACATTTAGAATGACATTTTCTCAGATTTTGCACTGTACTATAGCAATATTATATTAGGTTGCTATGGTTACAGTGACAAAGACAGTAATGCCTTTTTTCTTATTAATTTATTTTTTCATTTCTGTTGTCCTTTTCTGTTTGTCACAGCTCTTTGTTTATGTTTTTGCTATGCTTCTTCTGTATGTAAATGTTTTTAATGTTTTCTGCTGTTACTATGGATACTGTCGTTTTGAAAAATAAAAAAAAACTACATTTATAATGTAGTTCTGTCTCGGTGTCACGCTGATTACGCACAGCTCATTCGGTTTCATATAGTAAATATATATATATATATATATATATATATATATATATTTATATATATAACTGGTGAATGCATGTTCTGGTACGAATAATAATTAATTATTAAAAGGAATCAATGAGTGGTGTGATTTGTAAGACAATTCTGTGAGGTGTATGACTCTATTCTAACAATTAATATATGTTAAAAGTCAAATATTTCTTGCAAAATGAAATTTTTTTATTTTTTTTCTAGTTTCTTTATGTTTTTTAACGGACTGTACCTTTCTGTCTTTCAACAGACATTTTCCGGCCCCCCTGCTGCCTTCAAAGAAAAATACAAAGAAAATGAATGACTTATAAGAGTCTTGTTAAATGTAGGAAGAACATCATCACAGCTGATCTTCAGCTCTGCTAGATGTGTGTATTTTTATATTTTTCTAATAAGTTGGTACCTTCATTATCCTCCTTTACTTCCCACATCTTCAGCCACAGTAGAACATTCATCACATTTGCTGCTTTCCCTCCGTTTCCCGTGTCCTCGCCGTGTGCAGAGGACCGTCTCAGCCAGATGGAGCGCTGCCAGTGAAACCCTGCAGTCAGCTCTCCACGGCACATCATCTGACAGCTGTGAGCCGGCCGGCCTGCAGGCCACTGGTGAACATGTTTAGGGTAACTGCTAATGTAACCAAACTCATCTGGGGTCTTTTCTTCAAACGCATTTATTAAACATCTTCAGTTCTATACTTTTATAATTCATTAACTGTCTTTTGGCCTTCCAGTGCAAAAAAACAACCAAAAACAGAAGCACTGATTTCACTAGAAAAGATTTAAGATGCTTCTGCAGTCATTTCATGCCTTTAACAGTGATGGTCTTTCTCATCTCATGAAATCAAAATGATGTGTCTACACCGATCAGTCATAACATGATGACCACCTGCCTAATATTGAGTAGCCAGCCCTGACCCGTGGAGGCACGGACTCCACCAGACCTCTGAAGGCCTGACTCGTGGAGGCCTGGACTCCTCTAGACCTCTGAAGGTCTGCTGTGGTATCTGGCACCAAGCCGTCAGCAGCAGATCCTTTAAGTCGGATTGAGATCTGGAGAATCTGGAGGCCGAGTCGACACCTCCAACTCGTTGCCGTCCACATGATGTAAAAGAAAACGTGATTCATCAGACCAGGCCACCTTCTCCCATCGCTCCGTGGTCCAGTTCTGATGCTCATTGTAGGCGCTTTTGGTGGTGGCCACGGGTCAGCATGGGGCACCCTGACCGGTCTGCGGCTACGCAGCCCTGTACGCAACAAACTGCTCCTCACTGTGTGTTCTGACACCTTTCTATCAGAACCAGCATTCACTTTTTTTCATCAGTTTGGGCTTTAGTAGCTCTTCTATTGGATCGGACAACACGGGCCAGCCTTCGCTCCCCACGTGCATCAATGAGCCTCGGGTCTGACCCTGTCGCCGGTTCACTGGTTTTCCTTCTTTGGACCACTTCTGGTAGGTCCTGACCACTGCAGACCGGGAACATCCCACAAGAGCTGCAGTTCTGGAGATGCTCTGACCCGGTCGTCTAGCCAGCACTATCTGGCCCTCGTCAAAGTCACTCACATCCTTACGCTGGCCCTCCTGACGCTGGCACATTTTTTCTGCTTCCAACACAAAGTTCAAAGTTCAAAATGTTCACTTCCTGTCTAATATATCCCCCCCTCCCCCCACTGCCAGGTGCCATGGTAACCAGATAATCCATGTTATTCACTTCACCTGTCAGTGGTCTGAATGTTACGGCTGATCAGTGTATATTAAAATGGAATATGTTGGGGGATCACATTGTGTGTTCATGTTTAATCATTCAGGATCAGAACTAAAGCTGCTTCCATCACTGTTTATATTTGGAGTTTATTTCTGTCCTGTTGGTAACAAAACAGCAGCTTCAGTAATTCATTTCATTTGGTCTCCACTAACACCGACTCCAGACTTTGAATTCCTCCGTACTGTAAGCCCAAACATTCAGAAACTACTGAAGAACATCTGTTTTGTGTCTCATACAAGTCACATCAGTTTGAGTATCAACTTCTTTAATAAGTGCACTCAATAAAAAAGCTCAAGAAACTCCTACCTGTAGAAAAAGTGAACTTGTGAGTTGGAGTCATCTTTACTTACACACTTTAATTCTGTTTCTTATCTGCTTTAACATCTGGCTATATACAGTATTACTCTACAGACTACATAGACTATTTAATGGGTTTCTGAATGCATGTTGGAGGCGTATAGTGACAACAGCACTATGGTTATAGGGTTATAGGAAGAGATTGTGGCTCTGATTAAATATTAAAGTAAACATGTCCGGTCTCATTGCTTCAAATCACTTCTGCCTTTTTCAATATTTATCCGAGACCATCATCTTTCCCTCACCATAACCGAGAAGCCCCGAACATAACCATAAAAACATTAGTCATGCTTTAGTTGCTGTTGCTTAGCGAGACATTGTGGGGAAAGCAAATGAAATATGTTGTCAGTTTTTCAGATACATTCAGTACGAACAGTTTTGCGACTTGGCAGACACTTCGGTGCTGATGCAAATCAAATCAAATCTCAGTTTTAAAGCTAGAGTGAACATACTGGCATCATATGAAACTAGAAAACCTGATGAATCCATCGGTACCAACCATGTCATACTAGCTTGTCATGAAGGAGGTTAAATAATGCTCCAAACTTACGCTAACTTATGGCGAGGTTAAAACTGTCATGGCCATTTTCAAAGGGGTCCCTTGACCTCTGACCTCCAGATCAGTGAATGTAAATGGGTTCTATGGGTACCCACGAGTCTCCCCTTTACAGACATGCCCACTTTATGATCATCACATGCAGTTTGGGGCAAGTCATAGTCAAGTCAGCACACTGACACACTGACAGCTGTTGTTGTCTGTTGGGCTGCAGTTTGCCATGTTATGATTGGAGCATATTCTTTTATGTTAAATGCAGTACCTGTGAGGGTTTCTGGATCAATATCTGTTATTGTTTTGTGTTGTTAATTGATTTCCAATAATAAATATATACATACATTTGCATAAAGCAGCATATTTGTCCACTCTCATGTTGATAAGAGTATTAAATACTTGATAAATCTCCCTTTAAGGTACATTTTGAACAGATAAAAAATGTGTGATTAATCATTAACTATGAACAATCATGCAATTAATCATGATTAAATATTTTAATCAATTGACAGCCCTAATATGAACATCATTTCTAGGAGACGGGGTGGGGTTTGGGGCTGTTTGGACAATAGTGTTCTTCCAATTTTGTGTCTACAGTTTGGAAAAAGACGTTCCCTGTTTCAACATGCCAGCTCCATGAAGAAATTGTTCTCCCAGTTTGGTGTGGAAGAACTTGACTGGTCTGCAGAGAGCCCAGACCTCACCTCCCTCCAACACCTTTAGGATGAACTGGAACAACAAGACATGATCACCCAACATCAGTGTTGGACCTCTTTGATGCTCTTGTGTCTCAATGGGAGCAAATCCCTGCAGCAGGGTTCATATGGACGTTTTTATTGGACTTTATTAGTTGTAATCCATAGAAGACAATCCACAAATGTGCACTATGATCTACAAATATTTCACTATTCACAAAATATGCATAACTTACTCTGTAAATATGTATTTTAAGGTTTACATGTAAAGTGATATATATGCATTTGTGGATCCATCTCTACACGTGGAATGATATTTGCGCATTTTCAGATCACTTCCTGTGGATTTATGGGCCATGTGACATTTGCAACTTCCATCCTGTGTGGTTATGTAATTTTGTCCAATTCGTAGTGCATAGATCTGTAGAAACGATCTGTAAGTATGAGGTGCATTTACTAGCTCCACCAGAAGGTGGCGACATTCCCTCACATGAGCTGACGGAACTACAGTCTAATGCTGCTGGCAGAAAGCTATAGAAGAAGAGTCAGTTCGACCACATAACCAACAGCCTGGCTTCTGGTGAAAGACGAAGTGCTACGAATAAATTATCTGCAAATGCGCAAATTCAACGTGTAAAAAATGCATATATATCACTTTACATGTGAACAATATAATACGTATTTACAGAGTAAGTTATGCATATTTGCAAATCGCCCTGTATTTTTGTGTATGTGACTTTACACAACACAAATACAAAAATACATGTTTGTGGATAGTGAAATATTTGGAAATCATGGTAAACATTTGTGGATTGACTTCTGTGAATTACAACTAATAAAGTCCAATAAAAACGTAGATAGGTTCAACATCTGGTGGAAAGCCTGAAACCAGAAGAGCGGAGGCTGTTAGAGCAACAGGCTTTAGAATTAACGGGTGTCCACATACTTTTGGCCATTTAGTATATGTTGTATAACAGATAACAAAAAAATACGTTTTTCATTCGCCCCAAAAGCAATACTATAAGCTGACTTGCATCGTCAGCTGCCAAATCACACTTCAGTCGGGTCTGTGAGAGAAAAGAGAGTCTGAATGTGGCCGTTGTTTACTCACCATGTTGGGCTCAGATTCATCTTAATCTGAAACAATACATGAACACAGGTTTGTACTGTACAGAAAACTGCAGGCTGTTAATGAAGACAGACATCAACGCTCTGACCAAAAGGTCGCGGCCTTTTGAAGAGCAGAGAGTAAAAACTGAAACTATATCTATAAGTGGAGATTTATTTCTATAGCGATAACCCTTTAAAATAGAAGTTCTTCACAATAAAACAAGCACAGGATGGTAAGAGGCACTGAAGAATAGAACAAACAAAGGGAAATAAATGAATTAATAAAGCGCTCCCCACTCCACACACACTCTCTAACATGAATAAACAACAATCGCTCGTACAAGGATGTCAGAAACAAGACAAACTTCAACGGCAGCGGTGGAATGAAAGAGGAGCTCTCAGCCTTTATTGCAGCTTCAGTAGATGTTTGTGTTGAAAATGTATTCAGCGCTCATTATTCTTAAAGGCAAGGGTGGAAACAAAAGACTCTTTTTTCTTTTTTACTGCTGTTGAATGTATCATCCTTTTATTATAGAGCAATTCCTGCAGGGCAGTAAATAAGCGAGACTGAGCTGACTTAATCTGAGGGAGAAATACGGCAATTAACGGAAGGATCTCCACCCAGAGAGGCACTGCCCTGCATTCTGGCTTTGAACCGGCTGATAAGCACAAGCTTTTCTGGGTGCCTTCATAGCGATGTAAATAAACAATTAAGATCTGGAATGCGAGATGAGGGGAAGCGTGCTTCACTCTGTTGAGTTATTCATACGGCCACAACCTTTCCTTCTTCTTCTTCCTGTTTTCACTCTTTTATCAGCATCTCTCTGGCTCAATCTCTCCTTACACTCACATATATATATATATATATATATATATACAGAAACACACAGTTACCAGGTCTGTTATGATGACCTGTCCATGGTAGTGTGGTTTATGTTTGTAGTACCTCCTCTCTACGTCAACTAGATAGAGCCCGAGCAACACGTCCTCCTCTCCACACCAGATAGATAGAACCAGAGCAACACAACCTCCTCTCCACGCCAATCAGATAGAGCCCGAGCAACACGACCTCCTCTCCACACCAGATAGATAGAACCAGAGCAACACAACCTCCTCTCCACGCCAATCAGATAGAGCCCGAGCAACACAACCTCCTCTCCACACCAACCAGATAGAACCAGAGCAACACGACCTCCTCTCCACGTCAACCAGATAGAGCCCGAGCAACACAACCTCCTCTCCACGCCAGATAGATAGAACCAGAGCAACACGACCTCCTCTCCATGCCAACCAGATAGAGCCAGAGCAACACGACCTCCTCTCCACGCCAGATAGATAGAGCCCGAGCAACACGACCTCCTCTCCACACCAGATAGGTAGAGCCAGAGCAACACGACCTCCTCTCCACACCAGATAGATAGAACCAGAGCAACACAACCTCCTCTCCACGCCAATCAGATAAAGCCCGAGCAACACAGCGAGGACCAGATTTTTGTTTTTAATTCACAGTTGCTTAGTAATGTAAACGGTGTGTCTGCTGTAATGTTTGATTGAATGAATACCGGATTCGTTGGGTTTAAAGCATCAGTAGGCGAGATTGGAGCAAATATGATTAAAAAAAGTTATTTTTATAAAACGGTCGCTATATTGTGACAGTAGTACATGAAACAGGTAACCTGAAAAAAATCATGTTCCTCTGTGTCCTCCGGTGCTCCTAACGGCATCTGCAAGCTCTCAAAGACCGGAAGGAAAACAAGCAGTAAGAGCTGATCTGAGGTCTGCTGTCCATCTGCCGTCTATGAGAGCCGGCTGTCAATCACTCTGAACTCCGACCAAACAGTCAAACTAGGCAGCACTGATCAAATATGAATCAATATTCTGTTACGTTAATGTCTATTTCTCTCCTCAGATGTTCTCAGAATCATCTGTAGTGCACGGTTTAGCTGTAAAATGAGAAAGTTTGTGACGCTGCCACCATTGTGAAATCTGGTGAAGGAACGCCAAGTTTCGGTCACATGACCGGAGCACAGCCAATAGGAATGCTCTCTCAATTAAATGACCTGTGATTGGTCAAAGTCTCCCGTCACAGGCTAGATGTTCTAAAGCCTGAAAACAGAGCCATGAGGAGGAGCAGAAGTCTAGTTTTCTCACAGAACACTTGAATTACAATATGCTGAAAGGTTATTGTGGAATCTTTGCCCTATGATGCCAAAAATGTACTGCCTATTGAAGCTTTAAGGCCACGGAGATCCAGTCTCTCTGATGCCTACAGTCCTGTGTTGGACCAGTCAGCGGGTAAAGCACGATGCTAGAAGTCCATTCAGTGTAGATTTAAATGTCTTGGGATGAAGTGAGAGTAAAGTCGCCTCATACATCATCTTCTGTCTTTTCTCTAGCTGGTAGGGAGAGGAGGAGGTAATAAATCTGCTGTCACCAGATGTGTCAGCGATGCTCCTACAGTATATTACAGGAGTTCAGCTTTGCTTCTATTCACATCTACAACGCTTCATTAAACATACAGAACACCAGTTTGTTTCAGGTTGGATTTATAATTACTGTCTTTTCTAATACCTACTCTTTCTCTCCAGACTCCTGTTAACCCATCGCTGCTGGAACTCGTCCTGATTGGCTCTTTAACTGAAGACATTTTGAATTCCATCCAACCAGCCCAGTTGATGGAAAGCTTTGAGTTTGCAGGGTCGTTCTCAGTGCTGCCAAAATGCACGTGTCTTTAGTGTAAACGCTGAAGCATCCAGCTCTCAAGTGTTGGTGTGTGTGCAGACTCCACTGAAGAGGAAGGTTTTAGATATGCTGAATAAGTAGCAGCGAAGCTCTCCGTGGTAAAAGTTACATTACTGTCGTGTTTATGTGTCACTGACTGGATGGATTTCTATTCACTCACCTGACAGGACTCGATTTATGTACGACTATAAACAACACTAATTGTTTGCAGAACATTAAAACAGCACTAAACGTATGTTGAGCTGCAGAATCTTTGAGAACAAAATCATACACATTGTTTTGAGCCTTCAATTTTACTGTGTAAAACTGCATTTATCAAGTTTTAGGCACTAGGGGGCAAAAAAAACAAAAACTAGAATGGCACTCGGAGAGCGCAGACCTCCGCCAACGCGTGACTTTAAAAACAGATCACAGCTCACAGCTGGTGGTACCGTGAGGCGGTCGGCTTGTTATTAACACAGTGTGTTTCCGTGTTACGTATCGGCGGATGTCTCTCTCATTCAGCAGCCTTGTTATGTCTGTATAACGTTACACTGCGTTGTCTCTAATCCCATCATCTTTGTTCTTTCTCACCGTGGACGGACAGCAGCTCCACACACACATCCACACACGTATCTCTCTGCTCGAAGAAGGAGGCGGGGTCACGCGTCATCAACGTGCATTATACCCTGTGGTCTTAATGTTCTGGCTGATTGGAATCCTTAGAAAAATTCCTGAATCCAGATCATGATCCAGATCGCTACCAAAATCTAATGGATTGTTCATTGTGCTACATCACACCCCTCCAAAACAATGTCATTCAAATCCATCACGAACTTTTGGAGTAATCCTGCTAACAGATGGACGGACAGACAGACGGACAGACAGACAGACAGACAGACAGACAGACAGACAGACAGACAGACGCCGGTGAAAACAAAGCGGGCCCTGAAGGAGGTAATAAATGACCCGGGTCCTTAGCAGCAGCTCGGGTTTGAATCTGATCCGCGGTCCTTTGATGCATGTTGTCCTCTCTCTGCCCCCTTTCATGTCTATCTTCAGCTGTACTATAATAAAGGTAAAAAGCATAAAAATCATATTTAAAGCAGACAGATACACAACCACTACTTTACATCTGGCTCTTTAGCTGCTAAATGCCAGATGTTCTAAGCTGCTAACATCATCTTTGGTGCTGGGCTGGTAGTCTACAGCTGGTTTATGGCAACAGCCAAAGTAAAGACTGTACAGACGTCCGCAGTTCTTTCTGTTATTTTACTGTTATAAAGTAGAGATTTGGAGGTTTGTGTGTATTTTTCACTCCAGCTTAAACATCTTCAAAGTGCAATGAGCGCATGTTCACCTCAATTTGCACCTCTGAGAACAAATCTGAAATTGCATATTTGCATAGAATTTGTAAGTGAACACGACATCTCTCTCTCTCTCTCAGAGCAGCGCACGTTTCCAACCATATGTCCAGACAATAAAACCACTACAATGAGCAGAATAATAGCTTCTTAGAACTGCAGAGTTTTCAGAAATGTTGCTCAATGCAGGCTTAAGAGTCCTCACAGAGATTCAGAGACAGAGAGAGCTACTGTCATTTAAAACAGTCTGTGTGCAGTAACACTCTTTACATCACACCTCCAAAATCTCTTTTTACCTAAAAATCACTGCTGTCAGCACCTTTTCAGCTCAGCGTTCTTCAGTGTATAAATAGAGGACAGAGAGAGAGAAGTCATCTGGACAGGCAATATTATGCATGGTTGAAGGAGTTGGAGGGGGGGGGGGGTCTTAGCCAGGAAAGGTCTTGTTGCTATGGCAACTAATGAACCATGTTGGGAGGGGGGGTCATGCATGTAGTGCTAGATCTCCTAGTAAAGATGCTGAAGTGGGACATTTCACTGAGCGAGTAGGAGCGAGATGAAGGACCAGAATATGAATGGAAGGTTGATTAGATGACTAGATGACATGTCTCTGTGGACATGATGGGATCAGCGATGGAGAAGGAGGACGAGAAGATGAAGAAGACACGGGAAATAGAGAAAAAGGGGGAGGAAGAGTCGTCAGGGGAAGGCTGACCGGCTCTGGAGCTGAAACGTGAAACCAAGGCGAAGGACGAGGTGTTTGAGAGTGAACTCAATTCCAGAGGCGACGAAAAGGCAGTCTGAGAGTTGAGAACAGTGCGAGACGACATCACAGACGGCCTTGAATAACACACACACACACACACACACGCATGCACGCACACACACACACACACGCCCAGCAGTGTGCGGTGCGGGAGGAATCTCCATCTTGCTGTTCTTCTCCGTACACACCAGCAGCAGACCTAATTGCAAAGTGGGACATTATTTAGGGCACGCTGGAAAAAAAACATGTCGGGCTAAAAAGAGAATAGGAGGAGAGCAGTGATGCAGTAAAGACCTGCAGTGTCCAGACGACCGACACACACACACACACACACACACACACACACACACACGTTGAAAAGTTGAATGCCCTGCAAGTCCTCTGTTGTTTAAGGTATGGACCCATGACATCATCATACCATGCACCATGTAGGGCTGAAGAGGTTAATGTCCTCCTTTATTCTGATGTAATAAATACATTCTCTAACTGCGCTACAACTTTTCCTCTGAGTCTGAGTCTTTAATTTCAGTTTTAATGTTATTTAATATGCAGGTCACACTCCGACTCGTTCATCAGATGAGAGTTTGTTGTTGCTTTTAACTTGATATGTGGTTGATTGCTTTGATTGTCTGGATTCATGTCGTCTCCCTTCAGGGACAATAAAGTTTGAATGACATTGATGTGTGGGAACACTTTAGCAGAACATTTATATAAATATATATAACAAAATATATATAGAAGATAGTTTTGGTTCAGAGTTCTCACCTTTTTTTATAATATATGTTTTTCCTTTTACAAATGTAGCTTCACAGTGCAGGGAATGTAATTATGCAATTTTACAGTAAAAACTCAGAGTTTAGCAAAAGGTATCTCATAAAAATGTGTTTAATATCTAGAGCTGAGCAAGAAAAAGAACCATGGGATCTACCATAGTAGATCAAACCCAAGGTGCAGGCTGTGCAAAGACGCCCCTGAGACGGTCCAGCACATAGCAGGGTATAAGATGCAAGCTGGATCAGCGTACATGGAGAGGCACAACCAAGTGGCTGGGATAATGTACAGGAACATCTGTACCCAGTATGGACTAGAAGCACCCAAATCCCAATGGGACATACCACCCAAGGTGGTTGAGAACAACAGGGCTGAGGTCCTGTGGGACTTCAGATTCCAGACTGACAAGCAGCTGCTGACTAACCAACCGGACATCGTGGTGGTTGACCAACAGCAGAAGAGGGCAGTGGTGATAGATGTGGCGATACCAGCTGACAGCAACATCAGGAAGAAGGAACATGAAAAGGTTGAGAAGTATCAAGGGTTGAAAGAACAGCTGGAACAAACGTGGAAGGTCAAAGCCGACGTGGTCCCCGTGGTAGTAGGAGCACTCGGGGCTGTGACCCCCAAACTGGGAGAGTGGCTCCAGCAGAGTCCAGGAACGACATCTGAAGCCTCAGTCCAGAAGAGCGCAGTCCTACGAACAGTTAAGATACTGAGCAGTACCCTCAAACTCCCAGGCTTCTGTTGCACACATAACATTATATATATATAATATATAAAATGTTATAATGTGTGCAACAATAATCTGTTAAAATAACATAAATTATAGCATTACTAATAATTAGTAAACATTATTGATTATCATTTACATGATCAGCTGTATCCCTTTACTTGTAAAATAACAATTAACTAATTTTAATGAACTGTCAATTTACCATTTATAAAAGATTTGTATTAAGTGTTTTATTTATTTTTCTATAAGTGTTACCAATGCAGAATATCACAGAGCAGAAGACTGAGCCTTGAGGAACACCAGATTTCAGATGAGCTGCAGTAATTTAAAAAGAACTCACTCGTGAGCTGCAGTGTTTGTAGGTTTATTTTCTCTGATATGTGACTGTGAGCGGTGTCCAAGGCTTTGCTAAGATTCAAAAGAACGGGGATCGAACCATCCCCCCGCCCTCGTTTGTGACGAAGAGGAGGTCAGCGCTGATGCCATCGATCCTCAGGGAGGATCAAAGCGGGACGACTGATGATCGACTCCCTGCTGATTTATCTGGAAAGAGTCCTGCCTGCTTTCCTGGAGAGATAAAAAATCATTAACTCTCTGACCAGCAGAGAGAGGGAATCTTCTCCTCTGACCAGCAGAGAGAAGGACTCTTCTCCTCTGACCAGCAGAGAGAGGGAATCTTCTCCTCCCTGATCACCATCACCCCCCCTCTGATACAGTTCAACTTCCTGTCTTCCTTTTGCAGATAGACATGCTGAAGTGTTTCACGTTGATGCATTAAGATGAAGACGGGGTCATTTATTTGCTGGGTGCACCTTTATATCAGGAGCCTACTTGTGCTCTTTTTCCATTTCCACCACCACACATCACAGAAGCCCGGCGTTCACCGCTCTCTATCTCTCTCACTCACTCCATCTCTGAAAGCACATTAATCATAGCAGACTCCCACATGTTTTCACCTCTACCTCCTCCCCCTCCCTTTTTCTCCTACTCCTCCGGTTCTCTTCCTCGTGGTGCTGGAGGCAAGTGGGTCAACGGCAACTGGAGGACTTGTTTTCACTCTGGTGGAGAGAGAGAAAGAGAAAGAGAAAGAGAAAGAGCTGATGGCAACGAGACGGCTTCTTTTATTAGAACCGAGTCTTGGGTGGTTTCCTCCACAAACTGTGAGATCCAAACCAAGTTGACCTCATGTCAGTGTGAAGGGTATAAATGTGGAAATGGGAGATTCATCCCCCGTCTTATTCTAATCTTGGACTGTTTCATATTTTCACAGACAAAAAAAAGGGACAAAACTGACGAAGCGAGAGGAAAATGTGATTGTTCTGTAATGAAAAATCAATGTGAAGGCAACGAGATGTAATTCCCCTTTGATGGATGACTACGGGGCTTTTATAGAGAACATAATAACAGAGACAAATTGAAGACACACTGAGAAAAACTACACCCCTCTACATATCTGTCCCCTCTGCCTTTCACAGGACATTATAGGAAACGAGATCATAAAAGCGAAAAAAGAGAATTTCTGCATTAACATTTATGAGGTTGGAGACCGGCCATGTAGAGGCAGGAAATCAACTACTGTAGCTGCAGCTGAAATAACTCAGGGAAGGAGAATGGAGGCGAGCCCGTAAACCATCGTTCAGTACAGTATGAAGTCACCTCTCCCATTCATGAGAATCTGAGAAAATACTAAAACACCATCCTGCAACAGGAACAGGTTTGTTTTCTGTGTTTGTGGTTCTGGTATTAAATGAGCAGACGTTGCCATCTAGTGGCTTCATATATTCATTACATTAAACATGTGCATGAATAAAACATCCTGTAATACATCGCCTGTCAGTGGTGGAAAGCCCCTCAGTATGTTGACTCAAATAGAATCCATAAATATATAAATATATAAATATGATAATATAAACCTCTGAAAAAGACAAGCCTGCATAATAAGTAGTTAAAGTACATTTTGCTGCTAATACTTTTTGCTTAAAAGGGACAGTTCAGTCTAAAATCAAAATTACATATTTTACGAGTTGTTGAGTGTTGGGAGATATCGACCGTAGAGCTGTCTGCCTTCTCTCCAATATAGTGGAACTAAATACATTTGAGTAACTCAACAGCAAAGTCTCTTTTTTGTTGTCTAAACCTAAAGAAGTTGTAGTTTTATTGCCTACATCTAAAGAAGTTGTAGTTTTGTTGCCTAAACCTAAAGAAGTTGTAGTTTTATTGCCTACATCTAAAGAAGTTGTACTTTTGTTGCCTAAACCTAAAGAAGTTGTATTTTTGTTGCCTAAATCTAAAGAAGTTGTAGTTTTATTGCCTACATCTAAAGAAGTTGTAGTTTTTTTGTTGCCTAAACCTAAAGAAGTTGTAGTTTTGTTGCCTAAATCTAAAGAAGTTGTAGTTTTATTGCCTACATCTAACGAAGTTGTAGTTTTGTTGCCTAAATCTAAAGAAGTTGTAGTTTTGTTGCCTAAATCTAAAGAAGTTGTAGTTTTATTGCCTACATCTAAAGAAGTTGTAGTTTTGTTGCCTAAATCTAAAGAAGTTGTAGTTTTATTGCCTACATCTAAAGAAGTTGTAGTTTTGTTGCCTAAATATAAAGAAGTTGTAGTTTTATTGCCTACATCTAAAGAAGTTGTAGTTTTGTTGCCTAAACCTAAAGAAGTTGTAGTTTTATTGCCTACATCTAAAGAAGTTGTACTTTTGTTGCCTAAACCTAAAGAAGTTGTATTTTTGTTGCCTAAATCTAAAGAAGTTGTAGTTTTATTGCCTACATCTAAAGAAGTTGTAGTTTTTTTGTTGCCTAAACCTAAAGAAGTTGTAGTTTTGTTGCCTAAATCTAAAGAAGTTGTAGTTTTATTGCCTACATCTAAAGAAGTTGTAGTTTTGTTGCCTACATCTAAAGAAGTTGTAGTTTTGTTGCCTACATCTAAAGAAGTTGTAGTTTTATTGCCTACATCTAAAGAAGTTGTAGTTTTGTTGCCTACATCTAAAGAAGTTGTAGTTTTGTTGCCTAAATCTAAAGAAGTTGTAGTTTTATTGCCTACATCTAAAGAAGTTGTAGTTTTGTTGCCTAAATATAAAGAAGTTGTAGTTTTATTGCCTACATCTAAAGAAGTTGTAGTTTTGTTGCCTAAACCTAAAGAAGTTGTAGTTTTATTGCCTACATCTAAAGAAGTTGTACTTTTGTTGCCTAAACCTAAAGAAGTTGTATTTTTGTTGCCTAAATCTAAAGAAGTTGTAGTTTTATTGCCTACATCTAAAGAAGTTGTAGTTTTTTTGTTGCCTAAACCTAAAGAAGTTGTAGTTTTGTTGCCTAAATCTAAAGAAGTTGTAGTTTTGTTGCCTAAACCTAAAGAAGTTGTAGTTTTATTGCCTACATCTAAAGAAGTTGTACTTTTGTTGCCTAAACCTAAAGAAGTTGTATTTTTGTTGCCTAAATCTAAAGAAGTTGTAGTTTTATTGCCTACATCTAAAGAAGTTGTAGTTTTTTTGTTGCCTAAACCTAAAGAAGTTGTAGTTTTGTTGCCTAAATCTAAAGAAGTTGTAGTTTTGTTGCCTAAATCTAAAGAAGTTGTAGTTTTGTTGCCTAAATCTAAAGAAGTTGTAGTTTTATTGCCTACATCTAAAGAAGTTGTAGTTTTGTTGCCTAAATCTAAAGAAGTTGTAGTTTTGTTGCCTAAATCTAAAGAAGTTGTAGTTTTATTGCCTACATCTAAAGAAGTTGTAGTTTTGTTGCCTAAATATAAAGAAGTTGTAGTTTTATTGCCTACATCTAAAGAAGTTGTAGTTTTTTTGTTGCCTAAACCTAAAGAAGTTGTACTTTTGTTGCCTAAACCTAAAGAAGTTGTAGTTTTATTGCCTACATCTAAAGAAGTTGTAGTTTTGTTGCCTAAATATAAAGAAGTTGTACTTTTATTGCCTACATCTAAAGAAGTTGTAGTTTTGTTGCCTAAACCTAAAGAAGTTGTAGTTTTATTGCCTAAACCTAAAGAATTTGTAGTTTTGTTGCCTAAACCTAAAGAAGTTGTAGTTTTATTGCCTAAATGTAAAGAAGTTGTAGTTTTTTTGTCTAAACCTAAAGAAGTTGTAGTTTTGTTGCCTAAACCTAAAGAAGTTGCATTTTTGTTGCCTAAACCTAAAGAAGTTGTAGTTTTGTTGCCTAAACCTAAAGAATTTGTAGTTTTGTTGCCTAAATATAAAGAAGTTGTACTTTTATTGCCTACATCTAAAGAAGTTGTAGTTTTGTTGCCTAAACCTAAAGAAGTTGTAGTTTTATTGCCTACATCTAAAGAAGTTGTAGTTTTATTGCCTAAACCTAAAGAATTTGTAGTTTTGTTGCCTAAACCTAAAGAAGTTGTAGTTTTATTGCCTACATCTAAAGAAGTTGTAGTTTTATTGCCTAAACCTAAAGAATTTGTAGTTTTGTTGCCTAAACCTAAAGAAGTTGTAGTTTTATTGCCTAAATGTAAAGAAGTTGTAGTTTTTTTGTCTAAACCTAAAGAAGTTGTAGTTTTGTTGCCTAAACCTAAAGAAGTTGCATTTTTGTTGCCTAAACCTAAAGAAGTTGTAGTTTTGTTGCCTAAACCTAAATAAGTTGTAGTTTTATTGTCTAAACCTAAAGAAGTTGTAGTTTTTCTAAATCCTGCTTAGGGCCCCCCAAAAAGTCTAGGGCCGGCCCTGGCATGCCACTCCTGTCGGCTAACAACAGGAAACCGAGGCTACAGTTGAAAAATTGGACAATAGAAGATTGGAAAAATGTTGCCTGGTCTGATGAGTCTCAGATTCATAGAGGGTGGACATGAAAGCACGGATCCATCCTACTCATTCATCATGTTTTCTTGGCACACTTTGGGCCCCTTAGTACCAACTGAGCACCTTTCCACCACATCCCAAATGAGGTGCTCTATAGGACTGAGATCTGGAGTCCATTTGATTACAGAGAACTCACTGTTCATGTTCAAGAAAGCAGTGTGAGATGATGTGAGCTTTGTGACATGGCAGAGAGGTACACTGTGGTCATAAAGGGATGGAGGTGTTCAGCAGCTCTACTCAGGTAAGCTGTGGTGTTTAATCCATGCTCAGTTGGTACTAAGGGGCCCACAAAGCAGGAGGGAGCATTCATTTCCTCATTCTATGACCACACTGAACAATGTGCAATGAGTAACTGAAAATATCAATACTAGACACCTTAAAGGTGGTGTGTACCAACAACATCTGTCCTATCTTTATGTTAATATACTTTACTAACCTTTTGTTTGGGAGCTTTGATGCAGCCATCCTCTTCTCATGGTGCAACCAGGAAGTAAACAGCTCTGGTCATGTGACCATTTTCTTCTTCTTCTTCGAGGTTTCACAGCAGTTGGTATCCACGATGTTGCATTACTGCCATGACACACATCGTAAAGACCTGTTGGATGTTTTCCTGTGATGAAAAACGTGCAACACTTCATATATTTCATTTCAAAAAGTGATTTTTTGAAATAGTGAAAAACAAAGTCTTACTGGCAAATCCGGGTTGGGTATGAGTACAGGCAGGGGCAGGTTAGGGTTCATGTAGCCTACAGGTTCCAGGCTTCACAAAGCAACATGATGATGGGGGGATCTGGCCGGGAATGAGTGGAAATGGCTGGTTATATACTGCAAATAGATGGAGAATGACTGCAGGGAAGGACAGAGAGGCAGACAACACAACAGTTACACAGAAAACAAATGTTTCCATATACGTAGTCCACAGAGCTTCCTGTGCTGTGGCCCCGCCCCTCACTGTGACATCACAGCGGGGGCGTGTTGTGTGGTTTTAGGCAGCAATGTGGTCGACTCTCTGAGGTTTTGAACTGTTTGTATCAGAGTCGTCAGAAGCGTCTGTCTGACCTCGTTTGACTCACAGACGAAACCAGATACGACGAATTTTGATCAGATAAATCAAAGCCGCCGCTGGTTACCGTAAGAGCTGTCAGCACTTTTCACACAAACCAGGAAATGACCTCTAAACCTCTACGGCTTCATCATAATGATCACTAAAGACCAGAAGACTAAACTGTTGGCTCTGGCGGTATCTAGCGGTGAGGTTGCAGATTGCAACCAATTGAAGCTTCTCCTGTGTGCCGAGTGTGTAGAAGAACTACGGTAGCTGATGTCCCTCTCTAGAGCCAGTTGTTGATGTAAGAGGAGCGTAGGTCATTTGGAGCAGAGTCAGTGGGAAGTGAGTGGTGAAGCAAAGAGAGAGAGAGAGCGGCGGCGGCGACAGCAACGACAGCAGCAAGTAACGTTATCGACTCCGGCCCATCCGTGAAAAGTTAATAGAGTCTGGTTTGTCTGTTCTGGACCACCGTATGGTGGTGCAACATGGTACTAAAAAGCAGCTGACACAGTGAAATGCTGAGTCACTGTCTCCAGTATAACAGTAGAATGTAAAAAATGAGGATTCGTGCAATGAGTAATATAGTGTAAGTATACTTTATGTAGTTAGTATACTAATATCAATGTACTAGTAGTATACTTACAAATTAACTACTTCAATACTTCTTGGGACTAAATTGGCCCACTTTCTGGTTTATAAAAGTATACTTTTAAGTAAACTTTAAGTGTAAGAATAATTAACATTGAGTACACAACTAGTTTACATTTAAGTCTTATTTTGTACTGCAACTATCCCATGAGTATACAGATAGTTTACTAGTTTATACTTGTAAGTGTAGTACTTCAATACTTCTTGGGATTATATTGGCCCACTTTTTAAGTTTATAAAAGTACACTTTAAAGTATACTCTCAATAAACTACTAGTTAAATAGTTTTTATACTACAAGTACACTTGTATATACTTGTAGCTCACTTTATAGTTTATAAAAGTACACTTTAATGTATATTCAGTAAAAGAGTTAAATAGTTTTTTTATACTGCAAGTATACTAACTTTTACTTTTCTTAAGTATATCTGATCAAAAGATTAAGTACAAATATAAGCCAAGTATACTTAGACTTTTTTGTATACTTTTGTTAAGTATATATCTGATAAGTACATAAAAAGTAAACTGAAAGTCTACTCTCTTATTTTAAGTTTAAATAGCAACACTTGAATAAACTTCCTCTTGGTAAGGGTAAGTAAGAAATGCAGGAGGCAGGAAAGGAGAGGAAAGGACGGTTAAACGAGGGGTAAATCACAGGTTGTGTTCCTGGATGTCAGTCAGAGACGTTGTGGTTCACACAGACCTCAGATCAGAACAGAAAGCCCCTGCTGCTGCTGCAGCTTCAGGTTCCCCCACCACCTCTCCCTGTGAAGGTGTTTCCAGTCACCGCAGCAGCAGCGGCAGCAGCAGCAGCAGTCCTAGAAAGACCAACACCACCCTGATCAAACAGACCACACCTCACTGAGAGATCCTTCTGATTAAATCACGTATGTCTGAACCACCGCCCGCTGCTTCCTCTGGTCTCTCTACGTGTGGAAACGTATTGTTGACCCCCTTTTATAAAACCTTCTCTCTTGTGGTGTCCACAGAAAGTGACATCATCTTTCCTCTGTACATACTCATTGTTTCTGCTCTTTTTATTGCACCTTTGCTGGAAATGTATATATATAATTTTGGGGAATCAGCGTCATCAATATTTATAACGAGGAACGCTGTGATTTTAAAGGTGGAACTCTGTGGAAACAGCCGGTACTCTACCTAAGTACAGCTTTGAGGCACTTGAGAATTTCCATTGTGTCCTACTAAATTAGTTAGAATTAGCCACATTGGCTACAACATTAAAATGCTGCTTACACAAAACTAAACTAGGACTGTCAAAGTTAATGCCATAATAACATGTTAACGCAAATTAATATCCGTCATACTAGCGGGTAATAACGCTCCAAACTTGGTGAGGAAAAGCTGTCATGGCCATTTTCAAAGGGGTCCCTTGACCTCTGACCTCCAGATATGTGAATGTGTGAGGACTTTTGTCCCATTAAAAAGTCAGAAAAATGTCTCAAAAAATTCCCAAATAGTCTAAAAAAGTATCGAAAAAAAGTTTAAAAAAAAATGTCAGAAAAAAAGTCAGAAACAAAATCAGAAAAATGTCCAATTAAAAGTCAGAAAAATTTCCAAAAAAGTCCCAAGATTGTTTCAAAAAGTCCCAAATAGTCTAAAAAATGTTCGAAATTTTTTTTCTGAAAAACCTAAAAAGAAATGTCTGAAAAATAGCCAGAAAATGTTAGAAAAAAAGGTCAGAAAAATGTCCAATAAAAAGTCTGAAAAATATTCGAAAAAAAAGTCTGTAAAAATGTAAAAAAAAAAGTATGAAAAAGTATGAAAAATACTATCTTGTCATGAAGGAGGTTAAATAACACTCCAAACACACAATACATTTTGGCGAGGAAAAACTTTCATGTCCATTTTCAAAGGGGTCCCTTGACCTCTGACCTCCAGATCAGTGAATGTAAATGGGTTCTATGGGTACCCACGAGTCTCCCCTTTACAGACATGCCCACTTTATGATAATCACATGCAGTTTGGGGCAAGTCATAGTCAAGTCAGCACACTGACACACTGACAGCTGTTGTTGCCTGTTGGGCTGCAGTTTGCCATGTTATGATTGGAGCATATTGTTTTATGCTAAATGCAGTACCTGTGAGGGTTTCTGGATCAATATCTGTCATTGATTTGTGTTGATAATTGATTTACAATAATAAATATATACATACATTTGCATAAAGCAGCATATTTGTCCACTCCCATGTTGATAAGAGTGTTAAATACCTGACTAATCTCCCTTTAAGGTACATATTGAACAGATAAAAAATGTGCGATTAATCGTAATTAAATATTTTGATTGGCAGCCCTAATGATAACACAATATTATAATTATACAATAATAAAAAACACTGAATCATAATGCAACCAAGCAGTATGCAATCCAGAACTTATTATTGCAATTTGTGTTGCTGTTGTGTTGTTTTATTTCTGTAACTGTTTGCATTGATATGCTGGTCTCTAATAAATATAATTAGCCCCCCAAAAAGAAAAATACAAGTGGGTCTGAAAGCACAGGACTTTCACCCAGGAGACTGGTGTCAAAGTGGATCTATTTGTCACCTAACTTCCATTCTTAAGTCACAGCACTTCCGGTGTTATTAAAACCCAAACTACGATCTTTTCCTAAAGCTAAACCTAACCAAGTGGAGCTAGAGTGACCAGGTGTCCCCGCTCTACGACGGACTGCACAGCATTTTTATCCCTTATTGTCCAATGTCCCACTTATTGAGACTATGTCCCACATTTTCATTGGCTCTAGTTTTCAAAAGTCAAACCACTGCAGGGCAGATGCTATTTCAAAATCTGGCTTTTATCCAAATGGCTGTGAAGAAAGCAGGGAAGGCTGTGGGGGCTGTTTTTGATGTCAAACTGCCCACACAGGGGTCAAGTGCAGGTTAATCTTCGCTACGCTGCGCCCAACGGAGGAAATTGCGTGTCACCGCAAAGACGCAAGCTATGCAGATTTAGGTGGAATATAATGTAAACTAGCACAAAGAAAAGGAAACTCAGCTTCATCAAAGACTGTGAAACTATTTATAAGTATTAATAAGCCGGTGGAAGGTGAGTCTCAGAGTTTTTTATGTATTTTACTGTTGTTTTTCAATTTCACACACGGGGGGGAATACGACACAAAGCGACACAGTTCATGTGAGTCTCACAAGAAACTCAAAAACCCATCACTGGATGCATTAAAGCATAGAGATGTTACAAGATGAGGGGCAGAATATAAATGTCTATTATTTAAGTTAGATAGACATTATATCAGCATTGTAGACGACCTCTCAGCCTTGGTAACGTGTCCCACATTGTCCCACACAAACATACTCTTTGTCCCACATTTGGTTTGATGGGATCGCCCTAAGGTGATCTATTCCTAAGCCTAACTAAGTAGTTTTATTTTGAAAAGACTGGAGCGGAAATTGACCCGTGCGTCACGCACAAATAATACATTGTTGAAAGTCGTGCTGAACATCACGGGGAAAAAAGGGAAATTCGTGTCAATGTACACGAATCAAATAGATTAAATGTGTGATTGTTTCACGGACTGCCATCAGACTGTTGCACTTTCTATTAGTTGTTGTAACTATTCTGGGCTGATCTTTTACTTTAACTCTCACATTAAAGTGTTTGTTTTTGTCCCAGCAGAATGTGTTGTCACACAATCTGGTTTTAAATCTGTTAAAAGTGTCTGCTCCTCTTAATCAGTCGGAGTACTTTCAGGTGAAAATGGGTAAAAACTGCTTGTCTGTCTGTACATCTCCTCTCTCGCTTCATGGATCAGAGCCCTTTGTGTTTGTTGCCCAGCTGGACTATTTGTAGTAGTGCTGCTGTGTTCCACCATTTCAGCAATTATTTTATTATAATCAGAAGCACCAGTGAACTCAGGTTGTTAGAAACCACCATTGAGACTCGCGGGATCGTGGGCGATCAGACTAGTAGGTTCAGTTTCAGGGTTAGAATGAAGCCACAGGTATCATATGAAACTAGAAAAACCTACAGAATCAACTGGTGCCAACCGTGGTATACTATCATGTCAGTAAGTAGGATAAATAACGCTCCAGCTTTGGGCTAAATTTTAGCGAGGAAAAACTGGCATGGCCATTTTCAAAGGGGTCCCCTGACCTCTGACCTCCAGATATGTAGATGAAAATAGGTGAGACCGTTTTTTTTAACTTGACCTCGTTGTATAAAATGACTTGTGGTGACCTCTAGGATAATCACAGCCTCATGAAACTTTACAGCCACAAACTAGAGACCTAGAGCATTCAGAGGATGGATGGATCAGACTAGAGACCTAGAGCATTCAGAGGATGGATGGATCAAACTAGAGACCTAGAGCATTCAGAGGATGGATGGATCAAACTAAAGACCTAGAGCATTCAGAGGATGGATGGATCAGACTAGAGACCTAGAGCATTCAGAGGATGGATGGATCAAACTAGAGACCTAGAGCATTCAGAGGATGGATGGATCAAACTAGAGACCTAGAGCATTCAGAGGATGGATGGATCAAACTAGAGACCTAGAGCATTCAGAGGATGGATGGATCAGACTAGAGACCTAGAGCATTCAGAGGATGGATGGCTTTCCTAGCTAGATTGACAATAAAGGGGTTTCTGAGCAGTTTACACAACACAAGTGCTCGCCATCCAATCGGCAAAAAATGCAATTCTTGCAGAAATCTCCAAATGTCAAAAGTTTTTGATCCCAAATCACAGCATGGCTTTTTCTATGGTGTTCCTCAAGGTCTTGGTGTCTTAATGTGGTATTTTGGAGGATTATTGATCAAAATCTGTGCAACAAAAATTGCTACAACAACTAATGAGACATAATAGAGCATGGGGATGACCATCATATACTTCTTTCATCATGTTCTACACTCTCATACACTTTCACTATTTATTTTATTTAACAAATTAATTTTTCAATTCATGTTTATTTCTGATTTATGACTAGAACAACTTGACTCAAATTAATCTTCAGGTTCTCAGCTTTCAGATGATGTTCACCACTTCTATGTGACATCTACTGTTGACCTGCTGTCCCCCCCTAACCCCCTGTACCCCCCTAAAGAAGACTAAACCAGGTCTGTTGTGGGTCTCAGAGGGTTAAAATGTACCGGCTCCAGGTGTTTGTTGTCAGTCAGTTTGATTCAACAACTTCATTCATATGAAAACAAAATGATTTAACTCACGTTAAAACTATATTTGAATATATATATTTCTTTAGAATTATCTTTTTATGTGATTCTTTTGTAGTTTTGTGATATTATTATTAATCTTGTCATATTTCTTTTGTGTCTTCTGTCTCAGAGAGGTTTTTAATATCAAAGAAACGAGTGAATTTCATAGAGATTCTCTGCCTCAGACTTTAACAGAAGAATAAATGCACGTTTCCTTAAAAGGCCTGTAAGCGTTTTGAAGACGAGTGCATGACAAAGGCAAAATGTTGTGTGATCTTTGGGGGCTGTAATCTCACGCAGGAAGCAGGAAATCTTTCAGATCACTGATAAGCATCGATCCGTCAATCAAAACCAGGTCAGAGGTCTGAAAAAAAACAAAAAACACACGGCATGCCTGATAGTGATGAATCTGCAGTCCGGACCGACCTGAGTCACAACACGACTGTAAACCAGGTCAGACTCTGCAAAACGCTGCAGAGGCAACCAAGCAAATCTAAGAACTCCTACAGAGTGAAGACAGACGGGGACGACTCAGAGAGATACAGGGGCCCAGAGGGGCCCCAGGATATTATCATGTTGGACTGGTTGGCAACTTTCTCCTGTTGCATCAGACATTAAAGCAACTGTGATGCAGAATGTGACGTGATGTGAGGTCATGATGTGACTCATCCTACACACATCTGACGCTCTGACAAAGATTGCAAATCTTTGTTTCACTGTTCCCACAGCTTCAGGCTAGTTAACATTCTTCAGCCTTTAACATTGATGTTTGTATTATGGTTGTTTTACTTTTAATGTTTACTAGTTTTAGGTGACTCTTCTCTGTACAACTTCTGTGAAATCAATTGTTTTAATTCTATGACACACGTATATACTTTGAGAAAAAGATGCAGGAATTAATTACCTTAAACGTTAATGAAATGAAAAATCCCGGACAAGCCCCCAATTATGTTACGACTGGCTCGAAAGCCGCTACATAAAGATGCAACAGGACAACAAAAAGCATAAAATAGGGGAACACAAAAAGCTGTGTCTTGTGTCACACAGGTGCTCTCAATCAATCATCAGGGAGCTGCACCTGGAACACAAAGACATAGAACAGACACACACACACAAGCAAAACAACAGAACACAGAATGACACATTACACTTAGAGACTGTGAAACAATCAACCTCAACGTATCATCACCAATTTAGCTCTGTTTTTGGTCTCCACCAGCTCCTGAGGGAAATATCTGTCTCTTTAACTGCTAAATGCTCCACTATGTTCACCAGCTAGTCTCTAACTGAGTCTGTCAGCTGGTTGGTGCTTAGTAGGTAGTGAACAGAGTACCTGAGCAGGTAGTGCACAGAGTACCTGAGCAGGTAGTGAACAGAGTACCTGAGCAGGTAGTGCACAGAGTACCTGAGCAGGTAGTGAACAGAGTACCTGAGCAGGTAGTGAACAGAGTACCTGAGCAGGTAGTGCACAGAGTACCTGAGCAGAGAGTGAACAGAGTACCTGAGCAGGTAGTGCACAGAGTACCTGAGCAGGTAGTGCACAGAGTACCTGAGCAGGTAGTGAACAGAGTACCTGAGCAGGTAGTGAACAGAGTACCTGAGCAGAGAGTGAACAGAGTACCTGAGCAGGTAGTGTACAG
The DNA here is from genome assembly GCF_043250625.1 of Sebastes fasciatus. Lineage (NCBI taxonomy): Eukaryota > Metazoa > Chordata > Actinopteri > Perciformes > Sebastidae > Sebastes > Sebastes fasciatus. Next base: position 2,517,144 of record NC_133796.1, on the reverse strand, counting down.
AGTACCTGAGCAGGTAGTGCGCAGAGTACCTGAGCAGGTAGTGAACAGAGTACCTGAGCAGAGAGTGAACAGAGTACCTGAGCAGGTAGTGAACAGAGTACCTGAGCAGGTAGTGTACAGAGTACCTGAGCAGGTAGTGCGCAGAGTACCTGAGCAGGTAGTGTACAGAGTACCTGAGCAGGTAGTGATCAGAGTACCTGAGCAGGTAGTGAACAGTTGTTGTTGTTTTTTTTCTAATCTAATCTCGTCCATAATTGCAGCTGATTTGCAAACATTCAGTCCTATTTTCCAGCACTGATTCATGTAAACTCTTCAGAAAAATATGAATTAATCACATTGACTCTCTGGTTTGGCACATCCTGGCTACCGTACTCTGACTACTTAGGTTATGTTATTAAAGGTGCAGGTTGCAGATTGCAACCAACTGATGCTTCTCCCGTGTGCAAAGCGTGTAGGAGAACTACGGTGGCCGACGTGAAAAGCTTGAATGTCCCTCTCTAGAGCCAGAGTTTGGTTTGTTTGTTCTGGGCTACTGTAGAAACATGGCAGGCGTGAAGAGGACCGGCTCCGTATGTAGATATAAACGGCTCATTCTAAGGTAACAAAAACACAACAAATCTTATTATCAGGTGTTTATACATTAATGAAAACATACTGATTATTATATTCCATTTCTGCCAACAGATCCCCTTAAATGTTACACACTGGTCCTTTAAGAGTTCACTTCAGTTAAACCAGGAAAAACAGACCAAAGATTCATGAAGGTATGAGGACGACTGTAACAACCGTCTGAGAAAGTTTCCCAACAAAGTCTCCGGATGATGTTAGAAAGCTTCTTCGGCATAGCGTGATGCTTTATGATGAAGATTGTGAAGACTCTATAGAGATGACCTAGATAATGTGCTGCAACTTTTTTGTGCAGAACGATTGAATCTGTGGCTCCGACTTTGAAAGTGGGTCGACCATCAGGCCTTGTCATGCAGTCTGGTCTGTGTGGTTTAGAGAGGAGGATCAAAGATGCACAGATGGGTGACATCATCACAGGAAGTGATGCTGATCAGGATAAATATCGGCGCTTAACCCAAAATCCAGCAGAACACCAGCGAAGAAGAACAGGACCTGCACCTGCACACCAGAGGACACAGCAATCAGCGACCTCCAGCTTACAGCTTCTGACCTGAACCTCCAGCAGAGCCTGAGAACCCTGAAGAACAAGACTCGGTGGCGTCTGAAAGATCTGCGAAAAGACAAAAATAAAGATCTGATTAGGAACCAAAAAGAACCAACGAGGACACTCAAAGCATAAGAGTCCAAACCGTCAGCATGTTTTCAACAGCAAACTCCTCCAAAGTGATGGTAAGAGCTTCTCATTTATATCTGAGTGCAAACGTTTCGAGTTCAGGATGAGATTTGAGGCTTTAAAAGCCCCCAAAAAACTCTGGTAAACAAAGAAGTGAGACATTTTGAAATAGAAAATTATATTAATAATAAAATTAAAATATATAAATGAATGAAACTCATCTCAGTATGAAATGTTTAATCATTTTGATTTTCACAGTGACAGTGTTCATGTTTTAATTCAAGAGGCTGCACATTAAAGCCTTCAAAAGCTTTCTATTTTCAAATGTATTTATTCAATATTTGTGTGTATTTTGGGGGCCTTGTATGCATTTATGTGATGGTAGAGAATAGAGATCTCAAAGATTTAATTATGGTATTATGATATTATATTTTAGCCTCAAACCCCTTATATTTTATTTATAGATTAATACATTTTAAACATTCAAACTTTTCTATTTTTTTGGGTAAAATGTATTAAATAATACATTTGAAATAAATAAAAAATAAATACATTTTATTTGAATTATATTGTATTTTTAATTATATTGCAAAATTATTATTATTATTGTTTATTCAACTTGTAAAATAATTATTGTCATTTTAATCATTTTATTTATATTAAATAATTTATATTAAATTTATATTTGTATACATTTTTTTTAAATCATGTTTTCCCAAGTCAAACGTTATTATCCCAAAAAATGTAAATTAAAAATAAAATTTAAAAAAACAGATATTATTTATTATACATGGAAAAGTAAAAGAACAAAAACCTGTGTCTGAAGGTTAATTTCTCCTCCTCTTCCTCAGGCTGCCTGTGTGGTGGCGATGATGATGATGATGATGATGATGGCGGAGGGAGCAGCCTTAACGAAACACCCGGCGAAGACACACAAGAATTCGTCTGTTGAAGCGGCGGGAAAAATGGTCCACCTGCAGATTGACCCCAAAGCTTTTGTTCCTATCAAAACCACCAGGCCGCTGCAGGACGCCTCCATCTCCCCGTGGACATACAAGTACGGAGACACACACATAAGAAGCCACTTCATCAGCTAATATAAAGAAAACAGTGTTATGGTCCTTTAATCAACTCTAAGATAAAGTGATATTTACCTCCCTTCTCTCTGTCCTCTGTCCTCAGCACCACCCAGGACGACTCTCTGCTCCATCCTCTGTCAGAGGCTCGCTGTTCACTGCGCGGCTGTCGGGACTCAGAGGGCCGTGAGGACCTGAACCTTGAGTCCAGACCTATCATGCACCAGGTGCTGTTGCTGCGCCGGGTCAAGTCGGCGGGGGAGGAGACCAGCTACCACTTCAAGCTGGAGTCCCGTCTCATCGCCGTGGGCTGCACCTGTGTCCGACCCATCGTCCTTCACCAAGCCTGAAGACCAGCAGAGACCGCACCGGCAGAAGCTTCTGTCTGGAAGAACAAGAAAAAAAAAAAGTTAAAAATGTTATAACCTGCTTACCATTTAATAAGTAGAAACTGTTATTTTGGAGGAGAGAAAGGTATAATGTGAAGATTTATGATTTGATTTTAATAACTTCTGATCGATCTGAGTGAAGGAGAGGTAGATCTTAGAGTCATCTGCATAGAAACTGATATCGTGCTCTGAAATATTGAACCTAAATGTGGTATATATATATTACTATCTAATAGGCTAATCGTGACTTTAAAAATCAGAGTGGAGAGTCTCACAAGACATCACGCCAAATATCTGACTTAATACATCATCATTTAGGATGCATTGTAAATTAAAACTAGTAGTTAATATGTCATGATTTAGATAGAAGAATTAACTCCAGCTTTTCATCCGTGTATTTAATTTGATGTGAGGTGAAAGTTTTCCTACATGCTGCTCTGTGATCTGGTGGATGGTAAATTAATCTATTAATAACTTATTTTATTTTGTTTACATTCTTAAAATTTGTCTCCAAACAGAGAAATGGAGAAACTAGACAACTACACTTTGGAGATGAAGTTTAAAACAGATTATTATTATTATTATTATTATTGGATGTGTTTCATATACTATGTTCTATTTATGGTTTATTTAAATTATTTCCTATTTAAAACATATTTCATTAGGTATTTATTGGTGATATATTAATGTTGATGTATTTATTCAGAGGCTGGATGTGGTGTTGACTCAATAAAAAAAACTAATTAACAAATAAGTAAAGTGTCATTGTTTTATTCTTGAATTTAAAATATAATGTGATTTCTGTACATCATCATCATCATCATCATCATCATCATCATCATCATCATCATCACACCCTGACTCCTTTACATTGACGTTGCCAGGGAAACAAACTGACACACACAGCTGTAAACAATTTACACAATCGATTATCAGTTATTCACCAGTGAGATTCATTCATTCATTCATATCATGAGGGGGTGGGGGGGTTGGTATAATGATTGTTGGACAGGTAGATATCCAGTCATATAGCTAATGTTAGCCACACAACAAACAAAGGTCTTGTTCGCTAACATTTTAGTTGTTAATTTCAGTACGTTGTCTTGATATTCAGAAATATGAAACTTATTCCTAATACAGAATCTGAAAAACAAAAACTTGGGTGCTGTGAAAGCCGGACTGTAGTACTGAAGTTTTAATTACTTATTACTTCGTATCGATCTCAAGTGTGTTTGACTCGGACTCGTCTCAGTTTTGCGAATGCTTTGATTCAAACTCGTCTTGGTTTTGCGAATGCTCTAACTTGGACTCGTCTTGGTTTTGCGAATGCTCTAAGTTGGACTCGTCTTGGTTTTGCGAATGCTCTAACTTGGACTCGTCTTGGTTTTGCGAATGCTCTAACTTGGACTCGTCTTGGTTTTGCGAATGCTCTAACTTGGACTCGTCTCGGTCCTGTGAGTGTTATAATTTGAACTTGTCTCGGTATCATCTATGTTTTAACTTGCACTTGTCTCAGTGTCACGGGCGTTTTGACTCAGACTTATCTCTATCTTGTGAATGTATGAACTCAGACTTTTGTGGTCATTTTAAACCGGACATGTCCAACTCTAACGAGCGCTCTGATGCGGACTCGCCTCAGTGAGTGTTTTTGACCCGGCCTTGTCTTGGTTTGGTGGGTGTTTTCATCCAGACTTGGACTCTCAGTCTCAGACACTAATCTAAGCCTACAACAGACTTTGGTGTCAACAAAGTCCAGTTAACCTTTTTGCCTTTCCTGGTATTGGTCTTGGCTTGGTCTTGATCTGTGTTAGGACTCGGTCTTGACTCACTACACTTCCCTACATCTGCCACTAGATGTCTTTCTTGTTGTCATGGTTTTACAGTAAATGTGATGATCTAAACCGTCCAGCAGATGGAGCTGTTTAACTCAGATCAGTTGTACATCCAGGTAGCAGAGACTCCAACACATTCAACCCTCTCAGCAGGAGGAGGCGGTCCAGCCTGTGTCTTTCTGTGAGGGATCATTTTGACGTAGAAGTAGAAGACGCCCGGTGCGGCTACTGCAGTCCAGCTGGCTGTTTTCTGGACTCCTTGGACTCGTGTCCGGGTTCTGTTTCAGGTATGGTTTTGGTCCACCTTTCACACTTTTACAATCACACACATGAACACATTGGCACTGTTGGCATAGCAACAAAGCACAGTAAAACCCCTGTGAACCATCTAATGATGAATATGCAGCGTCCTTCACAAGTTTTATCTCGTTTAAAGAGAGTCCTGGTTGTACGGGAGGAGGTCGAGCAGTCGGACTCTTCCTCAGTCCTCCTCCTCCTCCTCGTTTTCTTCTTCTTCTTCTCACTCTTTTCAGAGTCTCTTTGTCCTGTCAGTCTCCCAGTCGGAGCAGTGCCAGGTTGTGCCGGCACATCAATCCTCAGCTCATCAGCCCTCCAAAATGGCTTCCAAATAAGGTTCAGCTTGTGTTGTGATCAGGCCATCAAGACACCTGGAGGCAGAAGAAACGGGCTGGAGTTAGCACGTGGCTAACACACATGGAGAATGGCAGGACATCCAACATTGTCTTGATTCAGACGTTGATGAATCAAGACGAGATACAACATGTTAACCCGTGAGCTTTAGAGAGTCAGGCTAGCTGTTTCCCCTCACTTCCAGTCGTTATGCTAAGCTAACATTGTCCTAACTCCAGCTGTGTACGTAACATACAGACACTCTCTGCAATAAAGTCCCACAATGTCAAACTATTACATTAAGAATGCTTTTCCATTTAACATTATTTTGTCAACCCCTTGTCATCACACCACTGTCTTCATATTTTGTCTCAGTGCAGCTACCCAGAATGCCCTCCTCCTCCTCCTCCAGCTCGTCCTCACCTCCACACTGTGCTTGTCCTGAAAGACACAAACACAAACTCCCTGTTAGTGATTCATTCCAATAAAACAGAATCATGAATCATCTCAGCAAATGAGAGCGAAAGCTGACGATAAAAAAACCTGCGTCCTCACCTCCTCCTGCAGTCGCTCCTGTGAGGCGTTCAGGTGCATCTGCCGCTGCTCCTTGTCGGCGTCGGCGCGGTGCTCCTGGCGTTCTTTGGTCAGAGCTTTCTGAGCGACTTCGCGCTCGTGCTCCCTCCTCTCGGCCAGGTGCTTCAGCAGCTCCGCCTCATGACACTAGAGGGAGACAGAGGAGAGGACGTGTTTTTGGTTTTGCTTTTTCCAACAGAATCATTTTCTTGTCAGTTTGTCTTTACTGTGTCACTATGAGTCTGTTGGCCACTAGTTTATTGGTGGTCTTGATTTCTGGTTTGACAGCACTTGCATGATATCGCACCAAATCATCCATGCTCTGTGTTTGGTCGGCGTGAATGCCAATCAAAAATCAAAGACTTACAATCAAACTAGTTTGCAGCCTTAATGCTGATAATCAGAAATATGGCTAAAAGAGAGTGCTGTGGCTAGAACTTCCTTGAATGTCTCAGACAATCATCAGCGATAATACTGTAAAATAACGTGCGGGGTTCCTCAGGGATTGATTGTGGGGCTACTGTTTTTTGTCGGTCCACCACTGTGGTCCACACTAAAATATTTCAACAACCACATGATGGATTGGCGTGAAATTTGTTTCAGACATTGATGTTCCCCTCAGGATGAATCGTAAGGATTTTGTTCATCCAATACTTTTGTTTATGACCAAATACCTGCAAAACTAATGACATTCCCATTTAGGCTGCATTCACACCAAATCAGGCGTAGAGCATGGTTGTTGCGGCGGTGTGGGAGTGTCACTTGTCACTAATGGCCCATCAACACCAAGCAACCGCACAATGATTACCGTCTTTGTACTCCATCATTGCCGGCTTTTACAGCTCTGGATCACCGGTTACATGATTGGCCACTAGCTTAAACGTACTACCCCACATTCAAGTCAATGGATGGACTGGTGTTTTCGCTGAAACTCCTGATTTGGTGTGAATGCAGCCTTAGCCTCAGCTGTAGGCCTACTTTGTGTTTGGTGCTAATTAGCAAATGTTAGCATGCTAACATGCTTAACTAAGAGGGTAAAGTTGCTAAATATCATCATGTTAGCATGTTTGCATGCTGATGTTAGCATTTAGCTCAAAGCCCCTACAGCCTTGTTCTATGAGGCTTACGGTGGATCATCACTCGCAGTGCGAACTAGCCTAGCGGTACCTGACAATAACAATCAATGTTGCCCTCATTCTCACACCCACCTTCCTCCTCTCCTGAGCAGCGTCCAGTTTCTTCTGGATCTCCTCCAGCGAGGGTTTCCCGCGAGGCGGCGTGGTCGCCCTCAGCTCCGGGCCGCCGTCAAAGGTGGGCGGCTTCAGGATGACCTCGAAGGCCTGGCCGCTCGTACGCTTGCTCAGCTCGATCACCTCCATGTCCCGGATGTTGCACAGGTTCAGGTCCACCACGCCTGCTGCAAGAGGAGCACGAGAGCGTTAATAACCAACGGTTTCCACTATCTGTATAACGTCTGTGTGGCTCCAGGTTCCTCCAAAGACAAGCAGGTTAGGTGAAATGGAGATACTAGATACTGATATACTGGTGACACCCCCCTTCTCACCCAATGCATGCTGGGATAGGCTTTTTTCTGTAGTTCACATAAGTTTTTACACACAAAAGTCTTTCCTGCTGTACTGCAAGTAAAGTTGAGCATGAGATGATAATATCTCGACATGTTTGATCACTGTCCATCACCTGTTTTACCTTTTATCTAGTACTTCATCTGTCTGAATAACGCCAGCTAACTTGAGTCATTATCGCCTGCCTACATCAGAGAACCTTTTGTATTTTTTGGTAATTTCCAAATGATTCACGTTTTCTTTTTTCACTTGTCACAGCAGGAAAGTCAAAGATGGAACTAATGACATTGTTCTATAATGCAGCAATCAATATTATGATGATGATGTTATGATTTGTTGACGAACTGAGTTGATGTTATGTATCAAAATGTACCTTAAAGGGAGATTTATTAGTATCTTATCAACATGGGAGTGGACAAATATGCTGCTTTATGCAAATGTATGTATATATTGATTATTGTAAATCAATTAACAACACAAATCAATAACAGATATTGATCCAGAAACCCTCACAGGTACTGCATTTAGCATAAAACAATATGCTCCAATCATAACATGGCAAACTGCAGCCCAACAGGCAACAACAGCTGTCAGTGTGTCAGTGTGCTGACTTGACTATGACTTGCCCCAAACTGCATGTGATGATCATAAAGTGGGCATGTCTGTAAAGGGGAGACTCGTGGGTACCCATAGAACCCATTTACATTCACTGATCTGGAGGTCAGAGGTCAAGGGACCCCTTTGAAAATGGACATGACAGTTTTTCCTCACCAACATTTAGTGTAAGTTTGGAGCGTTATTTAACCTCCTTCAGGACAAGCTAGTATGACATGGTTGGTACCAATGGATTCATCAGGTTTTATAGTTTCATATGATACCAGTATCTTCAGTCTAGCTTTAAAACTGAGATAAAAGAGTGTTGCTAACCTTCCTTGTCGGCCGTGGTGTCTCTGGGTTGGGGGAGGATGCAGGAGCAGAAGAGAGACACCAGGGGGAGCTCTCGCATCTTCTCTCGGTATGCTGGAACATCCACAGAGAGAGAGAGGAAAAAAGAAAAGATGCAGCTGAGCCACAAATCCTCTACAGACACATTCAGTCATACGAACATGAACACATCACACCGACGACAATCAATATGAGACTAAAAATCAGTCAGAAAATGTGTGATAATAAGTGAGGTTTTACCTGCTAGAGTCATTCTGCTGCTGCTGTTTTCTGTCGAAGACACTGTGGTGAGGTAGAGTCTGTTCCTGAGGAGAAACACACGGGTCACGTTAAGGTGAATCCAGGAGAGTCGGTGCAGTAGAGCTACTCTCTGCTGTGCAGTGGAAACAGCACTGAGCATTTTTATGGATTGCTTTTTGCCCTGAATAAAGCTTCTCAGGCAATGACACACTTTAGCATCTCCTACGGGAGCGTGAGCAGGAAATAGAGTAGAAAACAGAAACTACAAAGAAAGAAAGGAACCAAAAAAAAAAGAAAACAGTTCAAGAAGAAAGAGGAGAAAGTGCCTCCTCAGCAGCATGAGATGTTAACCTTGTGGAGTTTAAGGTCACCTGGGGGTTCATTTGTTTACCAGATAGAGACATCGTTTTTATCTTTAATGCATCATTTTGTCATTTGGTCAAAGTCTGATCATTTTTATGTTAGAAACATATGTTAAATTAAATGTTGTTTAGAAGACACAGGAGTTTATTTAGATCCCAGATGTCCTTTAAAAGTTTATTTTATACAAAACTGTATCTCATTTTGATTTAAATGTCAGATCTTTGTTTGTGTGAGTCATTCGTTTAAAAATATGAGCAATTAGCTGTTTTTGGATTCAGCAGCCGTGACTTCAGGGGATTAAAATGATTAATCCAAAGTGTGAATCAGCAGCAAACACAGAGACATGACACGCTGCAGGAGCTCAGCTGAATGAATCAGCCTCCTGATGTTACAGATCATCCAGCTCACACTGAGTCAGGAGAAGTTCAACAGCAGAACCAACCTTCACTTTAGTGCATTAAAAAGATAGAAACAACCCCCCAGCTGCAGGTTAACATGATGCTCTATTATCTATTCATCTACCGGGCATCTTTTCCTTTAACTGTTAATCTCTGCAATATCCAAAATAAAAGACAAATATGCATGTTTACGTGTCAAAATCACAACGTATTCCTTAAACAGTTTCTTCAGTCTGAACAACAAACACAAAGAGATTCAGATTACAAACAAATGAAGATAAAATCTCCTCAATTTTATGAAGCAGATCATATTGTTAGAGTAAAAAGACTGCAAAAAAACATGATTCTGTTTGTCACTTATTTATATTGATTATCCTTTAAGGGCTAAAAAACCTGTGTGTGTGCCTATATATGTGTGTGTATGTGTGTGTGTGTGTTTGTGTGTGTGTGTGTGTGTGTGCAGGGACTAAGCGATGATGTCATTGTTGCCAGTAAGCGCATCACCTTCTGCAGAGAAGTGCGAGTCGAGCACGCAGCTCAAACACTAAAACTGATCGTAAAAAAGGAGAAGAAAAAGATGCAGGAAACAAAACAGCAGAGACAGAAACACAGAAAAGATGAAATGAAAATGATGAAACAGAATCTGCAGATGAATCATAGAATGAAAAACGAGTGAAACCATCTTCCATCTGTTCACATGTCTGTTTAAAAAGAGGCTGCAGCCATCTGAGCTGCAAACATGCAGGAAGCTCAGAAATAACACTAAATAATAATCACAAATACATGAAAACATATGAATATATAATGTGCAGTGTGTACTCACCCTGCAGTGATGCTCGGTCTCTCTGCTCAGAGTGAAGATCTGCAGCTCAGCAGCATCAGCACCAAACAGCAGCCTGCTGTATGACATCACCCAGGAGGGATCTGATTGGCCGGCAGGGATACTGGGCTGTGATTGGTCCAGCAGGCCAAGGGGAGGAGGAGGAGGAGAATGAGGAGGGGAGGAGGACGAGGGGGTTCAGAACAGTGGAGGTGTATTTCAGAGGAATCCTCTTCATCACTGACAGAAAGCTCTTCAGCTCTCACAGAATTTACAAGGAATTTCACTTCAATTACACTGACACTGTTCAGCTATATATAATATATATATATAATCTGACAGATGAGATCATGTTCTGCAGAGACACACTGTGCAAGAGCAGATAAAGAAGATTTAGGACAAAGATCTTATGACAATTTAACAACATTTTTATTTTTTTAATTAGTATATATATATACATATATATATATACTATATAAAAAATGAAACATTGCATTAAAAGACAGAAGAGCTGATCACCTGACGGTCTCAGACAACCTCTTTAACGTTGGAGTCTCCAGCTCTACAACCATTAAACTCTGTTCAAATTCACAGAACTTTATTCTGAACTATTACACGGCTGTGTTGAATACTTGATTCTGATTGGTCAATCACGACGGCCTGCGGTCTGTAATTTCTGTATAACAGACCGTTGCTATGTATAGCAGACCGTTGCTATGTATAGCAGGCCGTTGTTATGTATAGAAGGCCGTTGCTGTGTATAGCAGACCGTTGCTATGTATAGCAGGCCGTTGTTATGTATAGAAGGCCGTTGCTGTGTATAGCAGACCGTTGCTGTGTATAGCAGGGCGTTGCTATGTATAGCAGACCGTTGCTATGTATAGCAGGCCGTTGCTATGTATAGCAGGCCGTTGCTATGTATAGCAGGCCGTTGCTATGTATAGCAGGCCGTTGCTATGTATAGCAGGCCGTTGCTATGTATAGCAGGGCGTTGCTATGTATAGCAGGCCGTTGCTATGTATAGCAGGCCGTTGCTATGTATAGCAGGCCGTTGCTATGTATAGCAGGGCGTTGCTATGTATAGCAGGCCGTTGCTATGTATAGCAGACCGTTGCTGTGTATAGCAGGGCGTTGCTATGTATAGCAGACCGTTGCTATGTATAGCAGACCGTTGTTATGTATAGCAGGCCGTTGCTATGTATAGCAGGCCGTTGTTATGTATAACAGACCGTTGCTATGTATAGCAGGCCGTTGTTATGTATAACAGACCGTTGCTATGTATAGCAGACCGTTGCTATGTATAACAGACCGTTGCTGTGTATAGCAGGCCGTTGTTATGTATAGAAGGCCGTTGCTGTGTATAGCAGACCGTTGCTATGTATAGCAGGCCGTTGCTGTGTATAGCAGACCGTTGCTATGTATCACAGACCGTTGCTACGTATAGCAGACCGTTGCTACGTATGACAGACCGTTGCTATGGGCGCAGCTCTGATGTCGGACTCTGGCGGACCGTTTCTGGGTCAAAATATTGATTTCTTCAGTAAGTAGTCGTGTAATAAACGGGATAATGTGCAGCCAGCCGGTCATTGTTGTGAAAGAATCCCCTTCAGGGCGATCGGAGACCCTGTCGGGGATTCTTTCACAACAACGACCGGCTGGCTGCACATTATCTCTTACTTATAGCGGAAAATGTGTGAAAATGTAATGATACGTGAGAATATTGATGGAAAGATGCAGCTGTAAAACAACATGCAGCCATTTGTGATGATTCACTTTCAGGAGCTTTCCTGTCATTGCATGTTGTTATTGTACCCGAAATGAAGTCACACAGACAGGCGGCCCCCGACCTTTGACCCGACCTGTGAGGAAATGTCCAGCAAGAGGAAAGACAAGAATGTTTCACCAGACAGAAACATCAGGTTTTAGTAAACACACTTTCTGTCGGACTGCATGTCAAATAAAAATGAAATGCAGTTGTAAAACTTCTATGAAGATGAAAGGACAGCTGGATCTGGTTGGATCTGGTTTGTGTGTTGCTTCTGGGGAAATGTCAGCGCTAAATTTAAAAGGCTGACAATGAACTCTTACTCATCCTCGCTGAACACTCATCTCAGATCAGTATGTGTGTATTAACGCCTCCGCCTGCTGCTCTGGTTGAAAGCCAAACTCGCTCTCTGTCTGTCTGCCGCTCTTTATTCAAACTCATCAAACGCTCGGAGAGCTCCACAGAAGCTGCACGGTCGCACACACACATGTATTATGTTATTAATAATAATAATAATAAAAGCGCTGTCGGTTTACTGCCTTTATTCTGGAGGTCTTCAGGGCTCCACTGGACATAGTTTGTATTTTAGAAAATGTAATTCTACGGATCAACTTTGGGTTTTCCTCCAGTCTGTTTCAGATAAGGTCCCAAATTTGTGGACCCTCCTCTGTACCCGTCTACCAGCTGTGCATTAGACAACATGTTTGTTATTTCATTAATTAAAATGACTGATGAGACGCTGATTTTTGTAGAACAGATCAGGGATTTGTGAAACAATTAACTGTGCAAATTGAAAGCGATTCATACTCATGGACAACTGAATTATGTCCATTTAAATGTTCCCGCAGCGCCACCTGTGGGTGAAGTACCATCTCTAAGGTTATACTTGCATGTTCTCTCTTCAAGATTTATTGGGCACATTGGCGACCAAGCCATCAAGAATTCTGGCAATCGATTGCAGAAAAAAACAACGATTTGTCAAGTTCACTTAAAGGTGCAACGTGTAGGATCTGGCGGCGATCTAGTGGTACATTGGACTATGTAAAGTCGAGTTACAACAGCCTACTGTGTCATGTCGAAACATTGAATTTTGCCGCGCCACCACAACAACGCCGTCTCGCGAAATATTCTGCTGCCTCTTGAATCCTCTTGAAGGAGTATCGTAAAGTTCCATACCTGTAAAGTGATGAAATGGCGTCTTCTTACATGACTTATGACATCACCGTTCGAGCAATCAAAACAAATTCCTTCGCGATTTAGCATCACATTAGAAAAGAGCAGAATATAATAAAACAGAAAAGAATAAAATAAAATAGAATAGAAAAAATAAACTAAAATAGAACAGAATATAATAAATTATCATAAATTATCATAAAATAAAAGGGAATATGATGAAAAAGAATAAAATGAAACAGAATAAAATAAAATACAATATAATATAATAAAATAGCATAGAGCAGAATATAATAGAATCAAATAAAATAGAATAAATCAAAATAGAACATAATATAATAGAATAAAATAATATAGAACAGAAAGAAATTAATAAAATAAAAAAAATTGAACAGAATATAATAAAACAGAATAAAATAAAATACAATAATATATAATAAAATATTAAAATGCTAAGCTATGGAGCCCGCTGGCGACGCCCGAGCCCAATCAGAACAGTACCTCGACCCGTATAGCTGAAGGTCAGAGGTCAGAGGTCATGTCTCTTGGTGACTTCAGTTTCATCACACGATGTGAACAACATGACAGATAGCAGGGGACTACAGTTCCCATCATGCACCACAGCAGAACACAGTGTTCTCACACATTATTCCTCCTCTTCTCCTCCTCACACTGAACCAGATGATGTCATGCAGCTGCAGTGTGTGTGTGTGTGTGTGTGTGTGTGTGTGTGTGTGTGTTATTGTACCTCTATCTTTGTGAGGACCAGTTTCAGACATGCTGGATGCTGAGCAGCAGCTGTTTGTGGGTTTTGGGAGAATTTTAGGTTACTGCAATGCTTTAGGTTTATGTGTGTGTGTGTGTGTGTGTGTGTGTGTGTGTGTGTGTGTGGGTGTGTGTGTGTGTGTGCGTGGGTGGGTGTGTGTGTGTGTGTGTGTGTGTGTGTGTGCGTGTATGTGTATGTGTGTGTGTGTGGAGTTGGCAAGGTGGGCGAGAGGCTGCAGCAACAAGGAGACAGAAACCTCCACATCCCAAATGATGATGTCACCTGCAGCCAATCAGCGGAGAGCTCTCAGAGCCACACTGTCAGTGTGTGTGTGTGTGTGTGTGTGTGTGAGTGTGTGTGTGAGAGTGTGTGTGTGAATGTGTGTGGCTTTAAAGTCAAATCAGGATTCAGCAGAAACAACAACACATCTGCAGCACTACGTTTTTTTTTAAGAGCTGCATGCAGCAAACAGGATAGAGCTGTTTAAAGTAGAACAGAACAGAACGAAATAGAACAGAATAAAAAATAGAACCGAGTAAATTGAATAGAACAAATAAAACAGAACACAGTAGAATATAATAAAACTTAAAAGAATAAAATAAAATAGAACAGAATAAAATATAATAGAATAAAATGAAATAGAAAAAAACATATAATACAATAAAATGGAATAAAACAAAATAGAAAAGAATAAAATGAAATAGAACAGAAAAACATATAATAAAATAAAATAAAATAGAACATAATATAATAAAATATCATGAAACTGAATAAAATAAAAAGGAATATGATGAAAAAGAATAAAATGAAACAGAATAAAATAAAATACAATATAATAGAATAAAATAGAATAGAACAGAATAAAATAGAATTGAGCAAAATACATTAGAATATAATAAAATATAATAAAAGAAATATAACAGAAAAAATATAATATAATAAAACAAAATAGAACATAGTATAATAGAATAAAATATAATAAAATAAAATACAATAGAACAGACTAGAACAGAATAGAATAGAATAAAATGAAAAAGAACATAAAACATATAATCAAATAAAATAAAACAGAATATAATAAAATAGAATAGAACAGAGTAGAATAAAATAAAATAAAATAGAGTAGACATGTGATATAAACACAGGTGGGGAGGGGTGGGGCTCTGGCTCTGCAGGCTGCTTTCGAGGACAAACAGCAGCAGACTAACTGGAAGCAATGACATCATCTCTGACTCCAGAGGATGATGTCACTGACAATGAGGTCACTGCACTGCGCTCGACACAGAGTGATGTCATGACAATATGACCGATAAGAAAGAAAGAAAGAATAAAGAATAAAGGATGAGTCACGTAGCTGATAGTGGAAGCTGAGGTGAGACTGATCAGAGAGAAACAAGGAGGGGTGTGAGTGTGTGTGCGTGTGTGTGTGTATGTATGTGTGTGTGTGTGTGTTACTGAAGGGGGAGATGTTGCCTCTTTGTTAAAACATCTGTATTATTTGAGCAACAGATTTGCAGTGTGATTGTTTTTCTGCTCTCATCACCTCATTATCATTCAGGTAGAGGAGGTGCTTTGTGCCCTGAGTTTAGACTCCCAGGCAACGCTGCCTTTCACTGCGCACGCTGTTACTTTATGCTCCTCTGGGAAGCAGCCGGGCAAAACAAAGTTCAATAAATAAAAAAGTAAATAGTTATAATAGTATGCATATTTAAAATATTTGTAATGTTCAACACAGGCCTTTTCAGAAGAGACATTAAATACGACAATAAAGCATTTTGCAGTCGCTTTCAGTCCAAAATGGCAGAAGCGTAGCTCTGCTGCCGGGCGCTGATGTTGCAATGGAACGAACAATTGACTTTCACTTCTTAGCAATATACTGACTGGGCTACAGTTCAAGTACTTTTATTTTTGATACTTTAAGTACAGTTTGCTGATAATACTTCTGTACTTTAAAAAAAAGAGTATTTTCACATTGTTGCACTTTTACTTAACTAAAGGATCTGTGTACTTCTTCCACCACTGTCTTTAGACCACTACAGGACAGAGAACCAGGCTAATGACTGGAAGGTTGCAGGTTTGATTCCCAGGCAGAACAAATGTGGGATGCACTGATTGTGTTTAGAGGATCGTGATCAATCCACATTAACACATATATATACTGTTTTGTTTTTTTTCAATGTCATGATACAATTTAGTGTTTCTATTAGGTGCAAACAAGTCCAACCCGTACTCGTGACCACTGCTGACGTGCCCCTGAGCAAGACTCCGACTGATCCAGTTGAGTTTCCAGCCTCCAGGTGTGAATGTGTGTAACGGTGTCAGTGTGAGCAGAACTTTAATCACTCGGATTTAATCACATTTTATCAGCTGCAGAGACAAATCTGAACTGGGAGATCCATGTAGCTGTCTGCCAGTTTAAACCAGTTGAAACCAGTTTACCAGTATGTGTGTGTGTGTGTGTGTGTGTGTGTGTGCTCAGCTCCAGTATGAATGAGCAGCCCGACTCTCAGCCAGCAGTCGTGTGTTTATTTGTGTCGGCGAGACGTCGTGACTCTCAGCGTCTCTGTTTGTGGTCGTGTCTGCAGCCCACTGAGGAGGAGGAGGGAGAGAGGAGGAGGAGAGAGAGAGGGGGAGAGAGAGAGAGGAGGAGGAGGAGAGAGAGAGGAGGAGGAGAGAGAGAGGAGGAGGAGGAGGAGAGAGAGAGGAGGACAGAGAGAGAACAGACCACGGTGTAGGCTGAATGTCAGAGGAGGTGAGTCACTGCTGCTGCAGGCGGAGGCTTCCAGAAACTCACCTGAGACACAGACAGATAGAGAGAGAGAGACAGACAGAGAGACAGAGACAGACAGAGAGACAGACAGACAGACAGACAGGTGCTACCCTTGGTTCGGCTCATCGCTCCAAATTGCCACCGAGCACTTCACTCAAAGTTCAAATTATTTCAACTCTGACCTCGGTTGCTGTAGCTCAGTGAGTAGAGCGGTTGTCCTTTCAACACAAGGTTGGCAGTTCGATCCTCAGCTCCTTCTGTCTGCATGCAACCCCAAATCTACCCCCTGGGCAATTTACAGCAGCCCACTGCTCCTCAGGGTTAAATGCAGAGGTCAAATTTCAAATACCTGGATGTATTTAATAAAAGTTTTTTTTTTTTTTTAAGCAAGGCTCTGCGTCCTACCTCATAGTGAGCAAAGAGCAAATTTCTTATCATGCAAATGCAGCTTCACCCTCCATTTTAAATTCTTCTGTGTACGTTGCAGATTGATTTTCTCGATGCTCTCTGAGGAAGTGGCTGTTGCAAATTCTGTTTTGATGAGGATTAGGCCACTGACGATAATTCAAATTCAATAATGAACATATACAATGTTGTGATGTATCAGGAAACTTGATGCATGATGCACCACCTACTTCAACGTATCCTCACACAACGGTTAGTTTTTGTGCGTTCTCCTACAAACCTTCAGCAACACCAGCGTTCAGTGCGCCTGTGCAACCCCCTGCAGTGATTTGTTTTTTTCAGACATTTTTCAGACTTTCTTTTTCGGACATTTTTCAGAATGTTCCCCAACTCTGAGGAGTGTTTTTTCTAGCAGGACAATGCTCCATGCCACACAGCCAGGTCAGTGAAGGTGTGGATGAAGGACCACCAGATCAGGACCCTGTCATGACCAGCCCAATCTCCAGACATGAATCCCATTGAAAACCTCTGGATTGTGATCAAGAGGAAGGTGGATGGTCACAAGCCCTCAAACAAAGCTGAGCTGCTTGAATGTTTGCACCAGGATTGGCATAAAGTCCCCCAACAGCAATGTGAAAGACTGGTGGAGAGCATGCCAAGACGCATGAAAGCTGTGATTGTAACTCAAGGTTATTCCACCAAATATTGATTTCTGAACTCTTCCTAAGTTAAAACATTAGTATTGCGTTGTTTAAAAATTAATTTGAACTTGTTTTCTTTGCATTATTCCAGATCTGAAAACACTGCATATTTTTTGTTATTTTGGCCAGTTGTTATTTTCTGCAAATAAATGCTCTAAATGACAATATTGTTATTTGAAATTTGGGAGAAATGTTGTCAGTAGTTTATAGAATATAACAAACATTTTCATTTTACTCAAACACATACTAATAAATAGTAAAACCAGAGAAACTGATCATTTTGAAGTGGTCTCTTCATTTTTTCCAGAGCTGGATATGTAGGTTCATCTTCTTTTAAGATGCAAGTAATGGAGACGTGTTCAATTCATCTCATTAATAAAAAAACATGCCGTCTTTCTGCAGTTTTTTCAGACAGACTCTTCATTTGTTGTCCTTTTGAGCAGTGGTGTCTGAAGAACACAGATCTGAGAAGAGAGAAGTCCTGCCTTGTAAAAGTATGTCAGTATAATCAGGAAAATATAGTTAAAGTATTAAACTGTGACTGTTGTACTATTGTATATTCTCAGTAGATTATTATTCCTCATGCATTAATGTAAAAGCAGGATTTTGCTGTTGTAGTTGGTCGAGCTGGAGCTCATTTTGAACCATTAACTAATGATTATTTTCATTATGGATTAATCTGCTGATTATTTTCTCCATTAATTGATTGATTGATTGGTTTGTAAATAGTGGGAAATGGTGTCACAATGACCCAAAGTGACATCTTTACAATGTTTGTTTAGTCCAACCAACAGTCTAGACCTCAATATTAATACTAATACATTATTATTAAAAGGAAAATCAGTAAAAACGACAATATTTTTCTCTGAATTGTAGTAAAATTGAGTAAAAGTATGAAGTGGCATGAAAATAAAAATACTTCAGATTTGCACTTATGTACTTAGTTTCATTCCGCCACTGCTTTTGAACGAGTGGAAAGTGACTCAGCCGCTCTTCAGTCCGACCACGCTGCCGGATTTCAGCGAGCGTGTAGGCGACAGCAGAGAGTGTTGTGTTGGCGAGTGTTGGCAGATGGTCGGCAGGCGGAGGATCTGAATCCATTCACAGAGCTCAGACATGAATGAAGACAAACACCATCACAGTATCTGTCAGGAGCTGCACTCAGAAGAGACACGCTAATACCACACCGATCAGAAACATCACAGAACAAAGCACACAACTGCCGATGCTCTTTTCATCGCAACGCGGTGCATTTCATAAAGTGAACACAGTGAGTGGGAGTTTACTTCCTTCCATTCAGAGAGCTGGCTCTGGTTTTTAGCCTCCTCTCTTTTCATATAAAGGAAACAACACAAACACCTGAACAAACTTTATGAAGGAGGATTTAATACAGGACTGCTGTAAAAGACTGCTTTAGCTTTAGCTAGCTGTACCTAATAAACTGCACACTGACGGGTAAATTCACAAAAAGGATTGCGCCGCTTTCACAGCTGCTAAACCTGCACAAATAAGACAGAAAGAAACCTGCAAAGGATGAAATGCACCTCTAACTGCTCTGCCAATCAAACAGCGTCTCGGTGCTCCTGTGCTATTTGCACATATTCAAATAAGGTTATATGCAGACATTTGGAGCTGAAGTCCAATTCACAAAGATCAGCGCTAATAGCCACATGCAGTTATAGTGAGATAATAATTAGCTAGTGGTAACTGACAGACTGGATATTAAATCCCAGATACGGTTTCTCTCTGTAAATTCCTTCCTGAAGTTTTGAGGAACATCTCTGCAGCTCGCCGTCTGAACATTTCATTCATGTTTTTCTCTCAATTCAATTCAATTCATTTTTATAAAGCGTCAAATCATAACAGAAGTTATCTCGAGACGCTTTTCATAAAGAGCAGTACTATACCCAACAAGAGATCCCCCATGAGCATGCACAAAAAAAACCTTTAACAGGTAGAAACCTTGGGCAGAACCCAGCTCTGGGTGGGCAGCCATCGGTCTCTCTCCATTGTTCTGCCAACATAGACAACCTTTATACTTTGCCACATGGATAACTTTGCAGATTGATTTTCTCGATGCTCTCTGAGGAAGTGGCTGTTGCAAATTCTGTTTTGATGAGAATTAGGCTGCTGACGATGATTCAGATTCAATAATGAACATATACAATGTTGTGATGCATCAGGAAAGTTGATGCATGATGCACCACCTACTTCAACGTAGCCTCACACAACGGTTAGTTTTTCTGCGTTCTCCTACAAACGTTCAGCAACACCAGCGATCAGTGCGCCTGCGCAACCCCCTGCAGTGCACAACCTTTTTAAGCAACAAAACTACTTGGCTGGGTAGTCTGGACGTCAGTGTCTATATACTTTTGGTAATATTGGAAAATATATTTTTTTAATCTGTATTATATATTACAGAATTGTTTTCGACATTTTTTTTTTTAGAACATTTTTCAGGTTTTTATTTTTTCAGACTTTTTTCCCGAACATTTCTCAGATATCTTTAAAACATTTTTCAGACTTTTCAGATTTTTCTTTTTAGAACATTTTTCAGGTTTTTATTTTTTCAGACTTTTTTTTCCCCCGAACATTTCTCAGATATCTTTAAAACATTTCAGATTTTTTTTTTTAGAACATTTTTCAGATATTTCAGACTTTTTTTTTAAGAATATTTATTCAGATATTTTTCAGACTTTTTTTTTTTAGAACATTTTTCAGGTTTTTCCGAATATTTTTCAGATATATTTAAAACATGAGACTTTTTTCAGATTTTTTTTTTTTAGAACATTTCAGATTTTTTTCCGACTTTTTTTTTAAGAATATTTTTTGAGATATTTTTCAGACTTTTCTTTTTTAGAAAATTTTTCAGGTTTTTATTTTTTCCGACTTTTTTTCCCCGAATATTTTTCAGATATCTTTCAAACATTTTTGAGACTTTTTTTTTAAGAATATTTTTTCAGATATTTTTCCGACTTTTTTTTTTAGAACATTTTTCAGGTTTTTATTTTTTCCGACTTTTTTTTCCCGAACATTTCTCAGATATCTTTAAAACATTTTTCAGATTTTTCTTTTTGGAACATTTCAGATATTTTTCCGACTTTCTTTTTAAGAATATTTTTTCAGATATTTTTCCGACTTTTTTTTTTTTAGAACATTTTTCAGGTTTTTATTTTTTCAGACTTTTTTTTCCCGAATAGTTTTCAGATATCTTTAAAACGTTTTTCAGATTTTTCTTTTTAGAACATTTCAGATATTTTTCCGACTTTCTTTTTAAGAATATTTTTTCAGATATTTTTCTGACTTTTTTTTTTTAGAATATTTTTTCAGATATTTTTCCGACTTTTTTTTTAAGAATATTTATTCAGATATTTTTCCGACTTTTTTTTTTTAGAACATTTTTCAGGTTTTTATTTTTTCAGACTTTTTTTTCCCGAATAGTTTTCAGATATCTTTAAAACATTTTTCAGATTTTTTTTTTTAGAACATTTCCGATATTTTTCAGATATCTTTCAAACATTTTTCCGACTTTTTTTTTTTAGAACATTTCTCAGGTTTTTATTTTTTCAGACTTTTTTTTCCCGAACATTTCTCAGATATCTTTAAAACATTTGACTTTTTTCAGATTTTTTTTTTTTTAGAACATTTCAGATATTTTTCCGACTTTTTTTTTAAGAATATTTTTTGAGATATTTTTCAGACTTTTTTTTTAAGAATATTTATTCAGATATTTTTCCGACTTTTTTTTTTAGAACATTTGTCAGGTTTTTATTTTTTCCGACTTTTTTCCCGAACATTTCTCAGATATCTTTAAAACATTTTTCAGATTTTTCTTTTTGGAACATTTCAGATATTTTTCCGACTTTCTTTTTTAGAATATTTTTTCAGATATTTTTCCGACTTTTTTTTTAAGAATATTTATTCAGATATTTTTCCGACTTTTTTTTTAGAACATTTTTCAGGTTTTTATTTTTTCCGACTTTTTTCCCCCGAATATTTTTCAGATATCTTTCAAACATTTGACTTTTTTTTTAAGAATATTTTTTGAGATATTTTTCACTCTTCTTTTTTAGAAAATTTTTCAGGTTTTTATTTTTTCCGACTTTTTTCCCCCGAATATTTTTCAGATATCTTTCAAACATGACTTTTTTCAGATTTTTTTTTTTTAGAACATTTCAGATATTTTTCACTTTTCTTTTTTAGAACATTTTTCAGGTTTTTATTTTTTCCCGAATATTTTTCAGATATCTTTCAAACATTTGAGACTTTTCCCAGATTTGTTTTTTGGAACATTTCAGATTTTTTTCACACTTTATTTTAGAAAATTTTTCCGACTTTTTTTTTTTAGAATATTTTTCAGATATTTTTTTTTTAGAACATTTTTCAGGTTTTTATTTTTTTAGACTTTTTTTTCCCAAACATCACTCAGATCTTTAAAATATTTGACTTTTTTCAGATTTTTTTTTCAGAACATTTCAGATATTTTTTAAGAATATTTTTTCAGATATTTTTCAAACATTTGACTTTTTTCAGATTTTTTTTTTTTTTAGAAAATGTTTCAGGATTTAATTTTTTCGGATATTTTTCACTTTTCAGACGGGGCAGATTCATGGCGCTGTTAGCGGAAGCAATCCATTCTTCGTGAATTCACCCGTCAGTGTTTAGTTCACACATCATGGCTGCCGGAGATGCACTGCTGAACTTCTTTTGAATCACTTCTTTTCACTAAGGTATCGTTCTGTATATAGCTTTTTTAATGTGGAGTGTGGAGGTATGGTCTCCCTCTCTGGCAGTGAGAGTAATTACACAAACGTGTTTATGATGTATGATTGCAATTGCTTTCTTTATTTTTCTGAACACCAAGTTTATTTTTTATTCTGGAGCATCCACTACAGAGGGACGCTTGGTCCTTAGGACCGTCCTCCTAGCTGCTGCTCCGTCCCTCCCTGTCCTTTAGCTCTGGCTGCTTGGCTATATTGACAGCATTTTTCAAGCTTCAGGGCTGATATGTCGACCGTACTCTATATCACCTCCTTTACGCCAAACGGTTCAGATATTAGCATGCCAACGTTAGTTTTGTCAGCGAGCTACACAACAGTTACACCTGCAGTTAGTGGCTGGAAATATTAAAGGGACTATTTGTAACTTTCAGAAATGCTTCTTAACAGCGACACCTGTGGGCGTGAAATCAACCAAAGTCAGCGTCGAGCTCGCGCTTGCTCGCTCTAAATATACCTGAACGAGCATCGCTCAAAACAGTGAGGCGACACACGTCAGCTAAAACCACAATATCACTATATTTCAGCTGCTTGGCAGTAATGTTAGCTGAGCTGACCAGACGAAGGTCTCTCCATGAACATGATTTAGATCTGATCTTAGTGTTGGCTTTTCCTGCTTCAGCGCAGGCTGATGCAGCGGGGCTCTGCAGCATGTC
This sequence comes from Sebastes fasciatus, assembly GCF_043250625.1. Taxonomy (NCBI): domain Eukaryota; kingdom Metazoa; phylum Chordata; class Actinopteri; order Perciformes; family Sebastidae; genus Sebastes; species Sebastes fasciatus. Next base: position 2,493,981 of record NC_133796.1, on the reverse strand, counting down.
TCCCTGCTCTCTCCGCCCGCAGCCGGAGAGAGCAGGGAGACACCGGCACCCGGTCGGTAACGAGACGATAACTTTACTCGCTGAGATACTCCGTCACTTTACAAGACACGGGAAACCTCTGTTGGTCTGGAGGAGCTGCAGCAGTTATTTCTGCACAAACGTCCACTGTACATTCACTAGATATTCTCAGAGCTAAACTAACTCTTCTGCAGTGTGGAGTGAGCGCGCGTTCACGTCTAGAGGTGGAGCGAGCTGAGAATGCGTGCGCTGTCTGAGTGAAGGCAGGCAGGCAGAGGAGAGGCAGCGGCCACACGCGAACGTGTGGCGACCCGCTACATTTATACGCTTAAAAAGTTACAAACAGTCCCTTTAACAACTTATCTCTACGTAACAAAGAGTTTGTGAACACTTTGGTTAGAACAGCTTCTGCAACCGACTCCCAGAGCCTCGTGGTGGAAAATGTCACAAACAGAAGTTTAAATTCAAACCAAATTTCAACTAAAAGCTAACTTTTATTTTGCAGATCGTAAATCCTTTCAGTGCTTTTACAAACAAACATCGACAGTCATGAAAAACACAAGAAAAGCAGAATAGAAGTCTTTTCCAATATAAAAATATAACTTATTTTTTTCAGGAAAGAAGCGACACTGAGGAGCAGCCAATCAGCTTTTCTGAATGTGCGAGGTCACAGGGTCAAGGGTCACCTGATCGGACAGGAAGTTCAGCTCTAAGAGTTCAGATTTCTTCTGAGAAAAAAAATACTGTACTTCCAGCGTATCTGCTCCAGGTGATAGTCTGTATCACACGGAGGGAAACCTTTGGGAGGCTGTTTATTTCCCTCACCTTCACGCCACCGCTGTCTTTTCTCCCAGTTGGACATCAGGATGCAGAGGTCAGAGGTCAGGGGTCAAGGGTCAGGGGTCCTCAGGCATCACACTTTCTGTTTCGAACCTGAACCACTTCCTTCCTCTCCTTCAGGAAGTTTCCAAAAGCGTCGGTCTCTTTGCTCTCCTCCGTTGCTAGAAATAAATAAAAACAAGATTGTATTTTTTTTAGCAGTCTGACCACATATTCATATTCAGGTGATCACTGAGGTTTCTTTTGGTTTTGTTTTATTACAGTGAATTATGTGAGGGTTTTTTTTATAGTGTATAAACGTCAGGTTTCTTTTCTCACCGCTGTGGTCGATGTCATCCGTGTCGCTGTCCACCTCCTCGTCCTCGCTGTCGTCAGGGTTACCACGTGTCATGATGAAATCACTGGGCCCGGTTATGTTAGCTTCCTCTGTGGACAGGAAGTCAATCAGCAAAATACAACAATAAAATACAACAACAAGCAGACTTGTCTGATTGATATCAGCCTCACTACTGTTTCACAGACATATCACGGCTCATTTCAGGGTAAATAGAGACGGTAAATTCTGGCACCTGATTTGTATTTGTTCTATAGTTTTAAAGGTTGCTTTTTATTTAGTGTTACTCTTGTTTTTGTAGAGGGAAAAGGGCTGTCAACTAACACTGAAATGGAGACTGTGTTATTAGTACACTTCCAGTTAACTAATTACAGTTACAGTAATCTCTCATTTCTCGATTTTGTGTCTCCTCCCTCCTTGATCCTCAATAATCTCAGCACTCCATCCCCAATTCCTGAAATGCATCTCGAAGATCGAGGAGAGGGAGGCCTGCTGGAGGAGCTGTAAGCGAGGATACACCGGCGTATCCTTTGCTTTTTTGGCACATGTGACGTCTAAAACAGGCGTGACACACAGCTGGAATAATCTCAGACCATGACAGGACTCTACAAATGTTCCTTTTTCATTCAGAAGTTGTAGTTATTTAAGATGATCAAACTGTCTGCCCTTCACCGCTTGTGTAGCGCCTCGTAAGCCGCTGTTCTAACTGCATTCCTTAATGACATTTCATCTTCATGTTAGTGATGTTTATATCATTACATGTAGGCTACACCTTATTCACCTGCTGTAATCGTGACATGATGTTGCAACCAACATGACATCCGCGCATTCCTGTCACATTATGCCACGCTGTGAATTTAATTAATAGTACAAATATATAAGTTGTCATGAACACTGACAAGATCATAAAATACAGCGGTGAAACAAAACATGGACAGCTGATGAGACGCGTTATATTTAATTGACGACTCCGAGGCAGGATGTCTCATTTGTTCAACACCTGTTCATCTCCTCGTGTCTTTTTCCTCTCCTCCTGAAGGCGGGACTAAGATACGAGGAGATGAGGCGAGGAAAGGCATCGAGGTCAGCAGGTCAGCTGAACGTACGATTCAATCAACATTTAAAATATTTGGGTTTAACTGAAGCCGTCCTCTCTCCCCACTAATAGCTCTTTCCAGGGAATCATTATGAATTACAGAGCTGTAAGATAAAGTGTTACCAGTAAATCCTATTCTATTTTCAGTAGCAGTCGGCTCTACCTGTTGACGGTGTGCTCGTCATGTCGACAGCTCCCAGGTCCTTCCTGAGCCGCTCCAGCTGCTCCTGCTGCTTCTTGCTCTGAGCCTCCAACTGAGGGACAGGAAGTCCGTTAAAACATGTAAAACAAGACATGTGAGGACAGAAAACAAAGGTTACGGTAAAGTAACCCTAGTTCTATAAGCACAGGGAGAGCCCCCTACTGGACTCTAAGGGGTAATACTCTCCTCCAATCACAAGCATGAATTTGCAGCGGTGTGGGCTGTCTTATATACTGTTGGGGTCCATGTATTCGGGTAGGCACGTCCTGATTGGCCGGCTGCGCTTATGCAAATTTTCAGTGGGCGAATGCATGCCTGTGATTGGAGGAGTGTATCAGTTAGAACCCACACAACCACACTCACCAGCTGTTTGCGGAGTCTTTCGTATTCAGGCCGATAGTCCCTGAGGAAGGAGCAGAAAGAGTTCAGTACATCACACAACCTCGTTTCCTCCACGAGAACAGAACATATCACCTTCATTTAATCACGCAACCTCGTTGAGATCAAGATCTCTTTTGCGAGACAGATCTGAGTACAGCAGAGAGGAAACATAACCAGATGAAACAAAGCTCACGCAGCATCAGAGACAATCACAGAATACATTCATACAAACTAAATATATTCAGAGTTAAGAGTTTAAAGTCGGCCCGTGAGACGAGTCATTCAAGTTTTAAATTCTCTATAATCCCATTTATAAAAATGATAGAATGTAGTCCTTGACTTGTTGTTTCATTTAGAACACAGTGATGAGGATGATATTTATCTCCTGTATTAAAACACAATGATAAACTGCATCAAGTTGTTTTAAGGTGGAACGCAGCATGATGATATCTGAAACCTTTTTAATCAAACTCTGGGGCATCTAAAGAAAAATGTGATGAGTGAAACAAGTAGGAAAATAGTTTGTAACTCACCTCTCGTACTCCTCGGCGGCATCCTCCACCTGAACGAACAGCTCGTCCAATCCGCTTCCTGTCACGGCGGACACGCCCACCACCTGCAGAAATAGAGATGACGTGTCAGGAGGGGTGGACCGTTAATATCGGGTTCTACTCTGAGTTAATCCCTAATTGATCTGGCTCTCCGGTGAATCTTATCGGTTAGATACGGCCTCCTGGTCCGTGCTCGTCCTCTTACCCTCAGGTTGGTGTAGAACTCGTCCAGCACCAGACTCATGGAGCGCGTCAGGTTGCTGACGTACGACGTTTCCTGGTTCAGAGCGTCCTGGAAAACCTCAAAGTCCTTCATCCACTCCACTGCAAAGCTGTGGTCGATGATGTCGGTCTGCACAAGCAAGTCCACGACGTAAGAAGAGAGAAATAACTCAACAACAACTCTAAATGTTGAACAGTCACATAGCAGACAGGAAGTGACTTGACCTTGTTCATGGCGACGATGAAGGGCAGCTTGGTCTTGTAGAGAATACTGGAGGAGAGAAACATCAGCTGAGACAAAGAACTGAAAGCAGAACTGCAGGACTACTGTGAGACATGTTAGCATGCAGTACTACTCATTCTAGGCAGGTTTTTACTCTGGAGTGGACAGAGTGGGGACAGTAGAAATAGTCAGAATGCAGGCTAAAAAACTTCTGTGTAAAAATGAAAAAGTCAAACGTGTTGTTGTCAGAACCAGAACTGAGCGGTTCAGACTGTCAGACCCTGCTGCAGTAAAATGAGAGGTTGTCTAAAGGGACTCTGGTGCTCAGAACGATACCGGTTTATAAAAATGATCCCAAAACAAGGGAGAAAGAAAATAAAGATATATTAATAAAACAAATCTTTTGTTCTTTGATTTCTCAGTGGATTTTTGCACATTTATTTGGATGGGCATCAGAGATGATATCCTCGGGAAGTGTAAGTCACACTGAATGATATCAATATGTGATTCATGTCTGTGTCTCTTTCGCCCCCCTGTGGAAGCTTTTGTCTTTCTCTTCCAGCTGAATGGGGCTTCAGTGAAGTTGAACTCAAAGTGGCATCTAAAGTCAGTTTCATTAAGGTGCTTTGGTGCAGGAATTGTGTCATTTCCTGATAATACTGGCCGTAAAGATGGTAAATAGATTACATTTTACCAACTATGAAGGGTTAATATATAGTACATACTGTATGCACTTAGTGTGTAGGATGGGACTGGTTTGTCTTATCTGTTCAGTTAGCTCCCCCTACTGGATATACTGGATATATCACACATTGTATATGATTGGTATATGATTTGAATAAAAGTCCAATGTGTTCATCCCTGTATTGGTGTTATTTGCTGTGTTCATAGACTTTGGTGAGCACAGTGTTATTATGACTGATAGAAATGATAGACAACGGTATACATCATTAGTTCAGTGTGGTACCTGCAGGCATACAGCATGTTGGACATGAATGTGACGGGGCTGACGCTGCGGGACGTGTCCATCACGTAGATCACGACGCAGGGGAAGGACGAGGCCTGGAAAACACACACACGTGGAACAATAAGCCGACTGTGATATTATCCCATAAAGAACGGCCAACAGAAACCCCAGCGTTCAGACCTACCAGAGCCTCTGTGATGATGGTTCCAGACGCAGACCAGGTGAAGACTTCGATCTGACCCGGGGTGTCAATCAGCACGTACCTGCAGAGGACACAGGAGAGACAATAAGAGTGACGTTTGTGGAGGAAGACGAGGCGTCCAGTTGAGATCTGGTGCAGCTGTGAACATGACTATGGTCTGCGTCATAAAACTGCCATAAAATATGATATATTTATATTATTTTCCACTTTCACCGAGTTAAATCTTTTAACCAACGTCAGTCCTGATCATAACTACCAAATATTCATTAATTTTCAGATTTTTAACCCTTTAAATGCCAGGTTTTTTACATAATGTCACTGTTGTTTTCTATGAAAACATAAAAACTGAATTATTTTCTGGATACTAAATGCTCGAGGGACTTTTTTGGGGAGGGATTATCACAGTCTGGGATATGTGAATGATTAGAAACAACATTGATTTTGATGCATTGTTATTTTTAGTCCCTGATTTTAATCCCTCTTGATTCCTCCTCTTGAGTACAAAAATGTCCGATACTAAAACTGCTATAAAATACTACATATTAATATTAGCCCCATAGGGACAACATGGGAAGAGGGCTCAATGTGGTGGGAAAATAGTAACAACTACAATTCTAGATTGAAAGCCTGATATTATAGAAGGCATGATTTTATGCTGTAATGGCCGTGGTGTCAATAATTGTGGTTTCAAGGGTCTAAGTGTCAGTATCTTGGCCACACAGTTTATTATAGACCTATTAAAGGGGCTGAGGTTGAACAAACACGACCTTGCCAAAATGTAGGTCATATGGAGTCCGTCTCTGTCTTTCTTGTCTCAGACCTCAGTCCTGACAACTGTGCTCCTATAAGTCATAAAGTTTGTGGTTTGGTTCGGGTGGTGGATTAACACATACTGGATCTTTGCACGGTGTGGGTGTGAATTAGCTCTCATAACGGGCCGGTGGGTGCGACTGAACTGCGCATCACTAATGAGCAGTCAGGAGGACTTCTCATCAGATTATGACAAGATCAAATTTTATGTGAAATAAGTTTGAATAAAATGACAATTATTGATTTGGCTACATTGACTGAAATATTCAGTTTAATCTGATGACTAAAAAAGGACATTTTAATAAAATAATAAATAAAATAAAAATAAAAAATAGTTGACAAAATTAAGAGAAAACATTTTGACTAGAATATAATGACTTTTCCTCAAATAAAACTATGAAGGATAAAAAGTACTAAAATGTGACTAAAACTAAAATGCATTTTCGTCTACAGACTAAAACTGAATCTAAAATAGCTGTCAAAATTAACACTGTTATACTTGAACTTTCCTTTGAATGTGGGAAAAACAAACAGTTGAACTGTAATGATTCAAAATGTGCAGTCTCTAAGCACAGCAGAGAAACTGTTGTTAGAGTAGGATGAGGATGGAAATGAGCACACTCAGCTGTGCAGAGACAACACCGGGACAAACAGAAGCACGCTGACATGCTGGTACTGACCGGTGATTCTGCTGCTTCTTCTCTATGAAATGCATCACCTGAGGAACACAAACACACACTTGTTATATCACATCAGTTTGTTCAGTCTGTTGTTTGTCATGATCTCATCAGACACTAAACTAAACAGTCCCTGAAGAGGACATGAATTATTGTTTAAAGCTCCATTCAGACTGGATTAATGTGTCTAGGGGAGGTGGGGTGATTTTAACATCACCTGCACCTGATCAGAGATTTTAATCCCGACCGGACGCCGTACAAAAGTAAAACTAAATTATTTCTATTCTATTGTCATATATTTGATGTCTCTACTGAAATGGCCTGTGTTGAACATTAAACAAATATTATAAATATGCATACTATTATAACTGTTTACTTACTTTATTTATTAAACTTTTTTGCCCGGCTGCTTCCCAGAGGAGCAGAAAGTGAGCGATGGACGTAAATGGAAGTTTAACAATCCAGCACACAGATTCTGAGATCAATCTCAAACTTTTCCATGTCTGTAATTTCCCTGATGGTAAAATCAAATAATAAATAAATGAATAAATGAATACATTACTCTATAAATAAATAAATAAGTCATTAAATATAGCAAATTATATATATGTTTTAATTTGCTTCTTTATTCATCTTTGTATTAATTCCCTTATTTATTTACACTTCTGTTTAATTTTCCCTTTTTATTTATTTATGTATTTATTTTTATTAAATTATACATTTATTTAAATTTTATATTTATTTTTAAATGTCTGTATTTATGTATTTATTTCTGCATGATTTTCACCCCTTATTTATACACCCAAAACTTATTTATGCAAAATAAAACAGAAATATCAATTTATGTCTCATTTTATCAATTAATTAATGGCTACATTTATTTTTATTATTATTTTTGCTGTATTTAATGATATATTTATTTATCAAGTCATTTATTTATTTTTGATTTTGGCAGTTTGTGTCCTCTATAGAAGACAGGAGTTTTGCAGTCAAGTTTTTTTGTTGATATGAGTTTTAAGTTTTCAGAATTGTGCGCCTAGTTGCATTTTTTGTGTGAATATAATGAGGTAAACTGCAATACAGCATTTTTTCCCCCCGAAATGTCCCCACAGACACCCAGTTTGTAATACTGCAAATATATAATTATTGCAATACTTCCATCAGTGGACCAGAGGCTCAATCTCCATTGCGTTACCTCTTTCAGTGATAGACAGTGACTTCATAGAGAGTGCCACTTTAAATGACCACGGAGCACAGTGAAGACGTCATCCCCCACCTCCCCCTGTAATGTTTATCCCAGCTAACTGGCGGTTTCAGCTTGGAAAAAACTCTTTGGTGGACACGGCTCCACAGACCTTTAAACTAAACTAAAGCTTTGGGCTGTTTAAACAGTTCAGAGCTTTAGTCTAAACAGTTCTTTGATTTAAATAGCTCAAAGCTTTGGTTTAGTGAATTCACAGCTTCCGTGGTGGTTATGCAGTTCACAGAGGAGGTGGAGTCAGACTGAGTCACCTGGTCAAAGCGTGTAGCGAACAGGTTTAGTGACGTCACGATGCCTCCATTTGGTCCGAGGCCGTACTGCTTCATCACCTCCTTGTAGTTCACGGTGTCCCTGATGTCTGGAGGAGAGAAGGCAGACAGACTGAAGGCCACAGAGAGCAGGAGGGACAAAAACACTGAACACTGTCTGTCTGGACCGACTCCGACTTACTCTGCCTAAAACCTTCAAGTCTAAAATTAGGAATGTGCTGCGATTACTGTAACTGTCTTGCACGTGAGCCGCCGTTCACACGTGTTTAACTGAACAGCACTTTAGATATATGTTGTGCATGTCCAGGAAATAGACCGTCCCTCACCGATGTTTGCAGGGAAGGGGACTTCGTGGACGGCAGGGTCCAAGTTGATGACATATGGAGGAGCTTTGAGAGAGTGAAGGTGAGCCGTCAGCCTCTGGAGGAAACAAAAACACTGAGATCAGATCAGAGAGCTACATATAAGGGGGTGTTTAGGGGGAGATAGCAGGTCGACAGTAAATGTCACATAGAAGTGGTGAACATCATCTGAAATCTGAAGATTAATTTGAGATGCAGCTCAGCACTGTGGGTCAAGTTGTTCTAGTCATTTGACTAGTGGGTCAGAAAGCTGACTAGTTGGGCTTTGGTCCTACTAGTGCAGTGCACAGTCTCACTAGAAAGGCTTCTGTTGGAACTAGTTGGATAAAAGTGCCACTAGTTGCTGAAAAACAGACTAGTAAGAGTTTTTGTTCAACTAGTGAGACAAACTATCCAACTAGAGCAATCAAATGTCCAACTAGTGCTGACAAAGACAGAACTAGTGGATGACACTGACGTCTGATATCAAGGATATGGAATAAACGCTCAAACGGCTTTCCATAGCTAACAGTGAGTATTATCTCTTTTTAGTTGTTTTGCATCTCTTTCTGGTTGTTTTGCATCTATTTTTGGTTGTTTTGTAGCTCTTTGTAGTTGTTTTGCATCTGTTTTTTGTTGTTTTGCATCTATTTTTGGTTGTTTTGCATCTCTTGTTGGTTGTTTTGCATCTCATTTTAGCTGTTTTGCATCTCATTTTAGTTGTTTTGCATCTCTTTCTGGTTGTTATGCATCTCTTTCTGGTTGTTTTGCATCTCTTTCTGGTTGTTTTGCATCCATTTTTGGTTGTTTTGTAGCTCTTTGTAGTTATTTTGCATCCCTTGTTGGTTGTTTTGCATCTCTTGTTGGTTGTTTTGCATCTCATTTTGGTTGTTTTGCAGCTCTTTGTAGATGTTTTGGATCTCATGTTGGTTGCTTTGCATCTCAAATACACGTTGAAGGGAATCAGTTTTGGTTAAATATTGTTCTGTGTGGTTTTCAGTCAGTGTTGAACCAAAGCCACCATCTTTCTCTAATCTCAACCGAGTGCTTTGAGTTGCCTGAACAACCATAAAGCGTTCATTAAGCTGTAGCTGCTAGCGGATATTGTAGTAAACAGTGAGTATTAGTTTTATCTGTGAGGGGATGAAACCTGCAGCTGCTGTCTGTTAGCTCATGTTAGCTCATGTTAGCTCTGTTAGCTCCTGTTAGCTCTGTTAGCTCTGTTAGCTCTGTTAGCTCCTGTTAGCTCTGTTAGCTCTGTTAGCTCTGGTAGCTCCTGTTAGCTCTGTTAGCTCTGTTAGCTCCTGTTAGCTCTGTTAGCTCCTGTTAGCTCTGTTAGCTCCTGTTAGCTCTGTTAGCTCTGTTAGCTCTGTTAGCTCTGTTAGCTCTGTTAGCTCTGTTAGCTCTGTTAGCTCTGTTAGCTCTGTTAGCTCTGTTAGCTCTGTTAGCTCTGTTAGCTCTGTTAGCTCTGTTAGCTCTGTTAGCTCTGTTAGCTCCTGTCTCTACCTGGATGAAGGTAGTCTTCCCGGAGCCCGCCATGCCGAGCACGATCAGACACACCGGTTTATCCCGGGCTGCAGCAGCTCCTCCCGGTGTCCCGCTGTCTGTCCCCGCGGCTGAACTCTCCCGGTTCTCCGTTAAATCCTCCTCAGCACCGGAACACCACGCAGCCTCCGCCATGCTGCTGCCTGACGGTAAGGGAGCCGGCTGTCTTTAAGGCACTGGTGCTGTCGTAAAGGCACTGGTACTGTCGTAAAAATGTGTGGCTCGAAGAAAGGAGGAGGATGAAGGAGTCCTCACTTCTAGTGCTTTAACACACATGTATATATATATATATATATATATATATATATATACACATATATATATGTGTATATATATATATAAAATAATAATTATATATATATAAAATAATAATAATAAATAATAATATATATATATATATATATTTATATATATATTTATATATATTATTATTTATTATTATTATTTATTACTATTTTTTAATATACATATATATATATTATTTATTATTATTATTTTAAATAAATACATAGTATTTATATATATATATATTATTATTTATTATTATTATTATTATTTTGGTATTTCTATGATATTTCATATTTATTTGAGTCATTTCCTGATTAAGTTGATTATTAAACATTTTTTGACAAATAACTTAATTTTGTGTTCAAAGTAAAAAAAAAAATTTAAAAAAAGAAGGTTGTCGGTAAAATGTGAATATAACGTCTGACTATAGTAGAATAGTAGACTATAGTATTTTCCTCATTATATTCACACAAAAAATGCAACTAGGCGCACAATTCTGAAAACTTGAAGCTCATATATCAACAAAAAAACTTGACTGTGAAACTCTTGTCTTCTATGGAGGACACAAACTGCCAAAATCAAAAATAAATAAATAAATGACTTGATAAATTAATAAATATGTCATTAAATACAGCAAAAATAATATTAAAAATAAAGTTAGCCATTAATTAATTGATAAAATGAGACATAAATTGATAAGTTTTGGGTGTATAAATAAGGGGTGAAATGTTACTTGGTACTTCATCCACCACTGCTCCCGTCTCAGGAAAGTTTCCACATCTCCTAGTAGTGTCCTGTTAAAAAATAATAACACACAGTCTTCATTTATTATCTACTTTATCATGTATTATTTTTATGGGGACAATAACTAGTTATAAAGCATGAACCAATGTCACAGCTGGTTTCTTGTGCCTAGAAACACCTTTAAAACACACAAACTAAAACTACAATACAAACTCTTGTTCCAAAACTTTACTAAAGATCCATAGATGTTCATAAAGAGGAAAATATTCAAACAATTAATGATATTTTTTTAAACCTAAGCAAAGAATAAAGTGTAAAAGAAAAGGCTGCATACAGCTGGAGGCGTTGTAACAGCTGTGAAGAGCTGTTTGTGTTTGCAGCAGCTTTCCAGTCGGTGCTGGTGGTGTCAGCATATAACAGTATAAGGAGGACCGCCTCACCTGTGCAATCATTAAGCACCCAGAAACGCCACAAGATGGCGCTCCAACAGCACAATGATGCCGAGGAGGGATCACCAGGCTCACTGCACTCAACAGTGATGGAGCCGCCTGCAGCAGGTGAGTTTCCTCCAGTTGGTCTGTTCATTGTGAAGTTGAGTTGTTATTATTGTTGCATACTATATATTACCAATAATGTGTTTGTTATATTTCTGAGCATCATACACAGTGAGTATATATGTGCATGCATGTGTGTCTCGTCATCACACGTCCACCTGTACATCATGTATACAGCTAGAGCTCAGCCTGCAACAGGTGAGTCCATAAGACAGCACCTGTTGAGCCTGCTGATTGGACCGCCCGGTCAGATAAGGAGTTTGTCAGCAGAGGTCCCTATGAGTTAAAAGAGAATTTGACTTTCCCTAAAAGAAAAGGCCGGGAGACGTTGCCAAATAAACAAATAAAAAGCACACACAAAGCCTGTGTGGAAATTATCACAATAGAGACACAACACTGCTCCCGTTGTCATGGTAACAGGACTGTGTGAAAAATTAATCTGAGATTTCGAGAATAAAGTCAGAAGTTTACGAGAAAAAAGTCGTAATATTATGAGAATAAAGTCATAATATTATAAAGTAGTAATTTTACGTGTTATTTTATTTTTCTCTCGTAAAGTTATGACTTTATTCTCGTAATATTATGACTTTATTCTGAGTCTCAGATGTTTTTTCCCTCAATGTGGCCCTAATACTCCGTAGTACATTGTCTCTTTGTCCCTCACTGCATTAGACTTATATACTATATACTTAGACTATAAACTGTGTTACCTTCATCACAATGATCACATGTTTTGCGGCTCCAGACATATTTTTATTTTGTTGCCTAAAATGGCTCTTTTGATAGTAAAGGTTGCTGAGCCCTGCCTTAGCTGGACTTTATACGTCTATACAACGTTTTCACAACATCTACAGAACGTTTACATAATGACAGGCTGGAGAGGGAAAGAAAGACTGAGACTGCGTGAAGGGATGAGGGCTGACAAGCTGTATTTGATGAGGACTGAAGAGGACCAGTCTGGCTCCGGGTCCACATCTCAGGTGTTCTCAGTGATTTATACAGAAACAACTGAGCCAATCAGAGCTGTGTAGATGAGATTAAAGGTGCTGTTCAGTGAGCACTTAACCACTGTGTTCTGATGAGTGGTGGAAGAAGTATTTAGATGCTTTACTTAAACAACCCGGTCTCACGGGAAGTCTATAAATACCACGACATTATACAGACATTGAGTATGCATTTTAGCCTTGTCGCGTGTCATTTGTATGCCACGCAAACGTTGCTTAAGTTCGGTTTAGACACGTCATGGTTGCGCTTAAAATAAGTAAGTAAACATGCACGGAAACAACGTAACATGACTACAGACAACACGTCACAAACGTCAATAAAAAACATGTAGTCAGTCGTCACGTGACAAACATCACTAATGTAACTTATAAAACAAAACACGTTCTCCTGGTTAAAGGGCCGGTGTTTGTTGCATTCTCACTTTTTATACTACGTCACTAACTCTTAGATGCGTTTACATTGCTGTCAGTACAGGATACATGGTGTACAAATGACACCCAGAAATCAAGAAAGGCGTACTTATTGCACGCTAAACGCCTTGTGCATCATCGTGGTATTTATACGCCTTTTCATGTGAAGGGGCGGTGACTTAAAGGTGCAGTGTGGAGGATCTGGCGGTATCTAGTGGTCGGGTTGCAGATTGCAACCAAGTGAAGATTCTCCTGTGTACTAAGCGTGTAGGATATATATATATATATAAATGGCTCATTCTAAGGTAACGAAACACAACTATTCTTATTTTAAGATGATTATATACTGAAGAAAACATATTTATTCATATTATATTCCATTTCTGCTAATAGATCCCCGTAAACGTAGTATTACTAGAGTGTAAAAAATACTGTTACAAGCATAAGTAACATAAGTAAAGCATCAGCAAATCCTTGGTGTTACTTGGTATAAACTTGGTGGGAAATCAGCGTAGTGCAATGATACTATAACTCACGGAGCTGCCTTACGACAACGTGCACAGCTTCATCCATAAACCACACTTGCCACATCTTTTGTGGACATTTTTCAATTGACATTTTTTGACTTCCTCGTTGTTAATCATCTGGTCTGGATGTGGCTCCGCAAGAGGCTGCTCATGACAAATATAAATAAGATAAGATAAGATAAGATAGACCTTTATTCATCCTGAAAGAAATTCTCGTGCCAGATAAATAAAGTCAACTAGTTCAAGTGAGAAACACGAACTACAACATCACAAATAAATAAAAGCAGTCAAGTGAAATCACATCCGACTCTGTCAGTGGAGAAACATCTTTATTGAAACTTTTACTGCGACTTCCTCGCATGGCGTCGTGCACGTCCAAACACAGAAAAATGCAAATCAATGCAGTGTGTCTTATTAAAATGCATCCAGTTAAAAAAGAAAGGAAATATTCAGTGAGTGCTAATGCGCGGCATTATAATTTTAAAGCTTCCCTTTGTAGTCTGCGTTTCATCAGAGCCGGGTGTGATGAAATTATTGTGACACTTTTATTAGCGATTCATGTGAAGATGAGAGGGGGGGGGGTAAACCAGATGCAGATGGTTCAGTTTCATTACAGGAATCAGCGACACTGTCCTGTTGGAGAGCACCGTGCGATGACATCAACAACAGACTGAAACTACAGTAGAGATACTTTTGATTGTTACAGGTGCCGTTCAGATTACCTTCATAAACACACAGGATTCACAGGAACGAGGCAGCGTGTTCTTCAACACAACAGGATTTCATCTCATTGTTCACTGATTACTCTCTCCAGTTTATTCAGAGCTGTATTCGGCTATCGGTAACACAAACCGAACATTTCCTGCTGCTGTCGTCACAATAAAAGTATTTCATACGACGGAGTATTCGGCCACATTGAGGGAAAAAAAAAAAAATCTGAGATTTCGAGAATAAAGTCGTAATATTATGAGAATAAAGTCATAAGTTTAAGAGAAAAAAAGTCGTATGGTTCATTTTTTTTCTTGAATAAGGTCCCATAGTGGTCCACCTGAAGGGGCGGACTTCGCCTCCTCTCTATAGCAACTGAAGCATGATTCATGTTTTTTTATGGTTCTGTTTAGACACTCTTAGCTCTTTGGTTCAGGAGAGACGGTGGTCCTGGTTTAATACAGAAAGCATCAACAGGGACTTGAAGCAGGAGACATGATGTGTTTACTTTTGACGGGACTTTGCATATGAGTTTCTCTCTCTGGTGCCTGTTTCTGACACTAAACTTGAACTTGAAAGCGACGGCGATGCAGTAAAATCACTTCTTTCTACTAAAACATGCCAACATAAGAGCTGACATTGCAGCACGTGTTTGTGTATTTGTAGGCAAAAACGTATTCCTGTATGTATGCAGCTCATGTGAAGTGCAAACTGTCCAAAGAGCGGATTCTAATAAGTGAAGGTGAGTTTAAAACACCGTCACACTCTCCTGACTCCAGACGCCGATCATCTGAGAAAAGAAAAGCTGGTTTCTGATGAGAGGAGGAATATTCAGCCGAGTGGTTTCCCCAGTGCAGGACACAGTCTCCAGACTCAATAATTCATGCTTACAGAGGAGCGCTGAATTATTGAACTGAGCTGTTAGTCCGACGATGACTCACACACACACACACACTGTTATTCTGAGAGCATGAAGCTCCTCTGATCACCGAGGAGACGGCTATAGCTCTTCTCTTCTAACCAGCTCAGCTTTTATTTATCAGAGCAGCAGCTGATCAGTGCAGGAAACATGCTGGGGAGTTAATCCTACTAACCCAACACACCAGTAAACAGCAGGGAAACAGACCTTTCAGACATTTTGCCCTGTCATAGCAGGAAAAGCACAGCTGGAATCAAGTTTCCTAAAGTGTTTTACAGTTTCCTGGTGGCACACTCCGGCCCCTATGAAGTCTCTGAAGGACCAGACTTAGTTCCAGTGACCAGTAATACGATTTTAAGTTCTTTTCGTTGACTTTATCTGTGGTGGAAAATCTCCACTTTACTTTTTCGACACTAAGTAATATAAAAATAAAAGCAGCCTGCTCCTTCAGTCTGGACTCCAGCAGCTGCTGGTATCTCCTCTCCAGATCTGACCCCTGTGACCTGCTGTACCGCGATCCCTCCACTTGACCCGGCTGAACTCAGCGCCGGTATGCGAGTCTGCAGAGTCAGACGCTGCTGGGTCTGAGGCTCACGTTAACCCTTCAAAAACACAGCGTCACCTCCAAAGACGGTGACATGGCTCAGAATGCTTTAGAAGACATGAAATAAAAATGCAGGAACTGAAATTTAACTTTTTAATCAAATGAATAAAATCAATTTGAAATCTGTTAAATGATTAAAACCAAATCAAAATGAACATTATCTCTGACAGACTTTAGGCTAACTGCTGTTTGATTTCTGCAACGCGTTCTCTCCCCAACTCGTCACATACTGACGCTCTGTCAGACCTCTCAGCGTCACTTTTCTGTCACAGTAAACACCTGATTAACGTTTTGAATTAAACAAAAAACGCTTGTTTAAGATCAGGCAACAAGTTAGGTTTAGGAAAAAAACTACATGATTGGGCTTAAAATGACCACGTTTGTAAAGTAAAAATGAAACTGAATGTTGTGAACGCAGGACATGAAAGAACAGCTGATTGTAAAAGTGAAAGTTAAAATTATAACGCACGAGACGTGAACAGAAGGTCTCCGGGATGAAAGCCCTGTGTCTGTTCAGCGACGCCTGTTGTTAAAGGCGGCTATGACTGCCGGTATCAAGCTTTTCCCAAAGTGAGCCCTGTTGCACCTCAGTGTTCTGTACCGGTGCCCGGAGCGGGGCATTATGGGTAAGGTGGTGATTGAGTAGGTGTGTGATGTCCTGTACTATTGAGATTGCAATGTGTGCAATGACTTTGTTGTTGAGTTCTGTGAAGTTGGGTGTGGGGAAACCAATTATCCTGGCAGAGAGTTGGTTATGCGTGTGAGTTTTAGCCGGTTAGTGACGGATAACATGTTCAAAAAGCAGGTGGAACAGTAGAGTAGGATGGGCTGGATGATGCTGTGGTACAACAGTAGGAGGAGATGGGGGGCAACATGAAGTCTTTTCAGTTTGCAGATGACTGATAGTGTGCTGGTCAAAACTGAGTTCATCGTCCAGAGTCACTCTGAGGTATTTGAAGCTGTCAACTACTTCAACTGTTTGAGGTGAAGAGAGCAACTGTGTTGTGATAGTCCAGGGCAGGTCGTTGTCTGTGAGTAGGGCAAGAATGGCCGTGTCGTCTGAGTATTTGAGGTAGGTGGTGTTGGGTGACGGACTGGTGCAACCGTTGGTGTATAAAGCATACTGTATACAGGAATGGGCTCAACACACATCCCTGCAGTGCTCCGGTGTTGGTGGTGAGTGCAGGTATTGTGGTCGTGCCCACCCGCACAGCTTGCAGTCTGTCACTGAGGAAGTTGTGTATGAGATGGATCAGACGGGGGTGAGTGTTGAGATGGTGTAGTTTCCGGCTCATCAGATGCCTTTGGATGGTATTGAAAGCAGAGCTGAAATCCACAAAGAGTATCCTGGCGAAGTTGCCACGGGAATCCAGGTGCTGGAGGAGGAGATGTAGCAGGCAGGCCACAGCGTCCTCCGTGCCACTCTTAGCCTTATAGGCGAATATGAGGGGATCCAGTTGTGGGGCAACAACTGGCAGGATAGTGTTTAGCAGCAGCTTCCCCAGGCACTTCATTATTATGGATGTTAGGGCAATGGGGCAGTAGTGATTGAGTTCTGTGGGCCGGGGTTTTTTTTGGGTACGGGATTATGGTTGCAGTTTTCCAGAGGGTGGGTACTTTGACAGTATGGTAGGATTCACAGAAGAGTGAGTGGAGGATTGGTGAGAGTTCCTGGGCGCAGGTCTTCAGCACCCTTGCTGGGATGGCACCTACTGTATATGTTTACTGTTGCTGTGGATGGGTTTACATTGTAGTTAATGGAAAGCTTGGCGGATCTCATACCGATGCTAAAGGGTGCCTTGTGCGGCGGTATCAAACGCCGACGGCTGTGACAAAGCATCTGTATCTGACGCCTTGAGAATGAGAAACAACAGCAATAAATATTAGATTTCAAGACCAAATCTTCCAGATGAATCAGAGCTGCAGTAAAGGAAACGTCTGTGAAACTGTTGACACATATTTAAACAATAGCCATAGTGTGTGTCTGTGAGTGTGTGAAGTGATTAAGCCCTCAGGCTGTGCGGTTATGTAACGTGAGCTCATCCCTACTCGTCGTATTGTGTATAAAGGGTGTATTAGAGGGTGAGGCAGCCGGAGACGTACCTGTCACTGAGTTTCACCCTGATCTGGGTGTGATGGTGGTGTTATTAGGAGAGGAGGAACCTGTTGACCTCCAGTGTTTTAATACCAGCGTGGTAACGTGTCGCTGGTTCCGGTCTAAATATAGGTTCAATTAGTGGGGCTTGTTGGGGTGTAACTGTTGGCCTGTACGGTCTAATCGAGAGTAAGAAAACGTTTCCAACTCTTGAGCTGCATCACAAAGCAAGAACTCTAATGTGCGACCTCAAAAAACCTGCTAAAGAAACCGTATAAACTCCCCAACAAGCTCAGGTACCTTCTTAAGAACTCCTCAGTATCCTCTAGACCAGCGGTCAGCAACCTGCGTCTCTTTAGCCCCTCTCCAGTGGCCTATGGTACGACGGTACTACGGAGTATTAGGGCCACTTTGAGGAAAAAAAAAAATCTGAGATTTTGAGAATAAAGTCATAATATTATAAAGTAGTAATTTTGCGTGTTATTTTCTTTTTTCTCGTAAAGTTATGACTTTATTGTGTAAATCTCAGATGTGTTTTCCCTCAATGTGGCCCTAATACTCCGTAGTACATTGTCTCTTTGGCCCTCACTGCATTAGACTTATATACTATATACATGTCTCTTTTGATAGTAAAGGTTTCTGACCCCTGCTGTCGGCTATGTGATGACATGGTCGTGATGAATGAATGAAAAGAGCGGCTAATGTGGAGTCACACATGGAAGGAAACGGTGTGATTCAATGTAACTTTTACTTGAGTAAAGTAACTTAGATGATGGATGTGTTTCATTATTTTCTAAAGACAATGAAATCAAATCTAACAGATGAGTCAGTTGCATGATGTCTGTCCAGAGTGTCTCCTGCAGCCTTCCTCCGCTCAGTGAACCCTGCCAGCTGTGTTACTGCCTCCCTCTCTACCTTTTCATCATTTTTACCACGAATATCCTTTTTGCCAGAAGCTTCACAGCGCCTGGAACATTTTAAAAGGAGGGATATTGCTCCAGATTTCATCACTTTTAATTAGTTCAGATGGAATAAAAGAGCTGAATATGATGATTATTATTTAGAGCTGAGGATGAGGACCGAAGCGGTTGGCAGCCTTCGTTAGCCCCGCAGTGAAAAGCCTCGGGAACGCTCGCACGTTACTCATTTCCATGTAAAGAAACCGTCCACCTGCTTCTTTTAAACTGCTCTCAGATCAGAGAAGTTACACTTTGCATTTTAAACATTGAGCTGCTATTCTGCTCCTCCATAAAGTCTGCCCTCCCAAGTTTCCAACTCTAGCAACACGAGCAACCAACAGCGAGGAGGTCAGAGGTCACGTTCACTTCAGCAACATGGAACTAATCTGTGTGATGGGAAACTGGCTGCTGCAGAAATTAGACTGGAAATAGTAATAATAAGAAGAATAAGAATAATCTGGTATGATAGCTTAACAAATAGTACATTTGACCCGTTTTGGTACAGAAGTGTTAACATGACGTTTATGCATGATGATTCACGCTGCAGGTTGTGTAAGAGTGTGTAACGGCTCTTATAAATGACAACATATTAGAATTAAACATGTACGGAAACATGTATGAGAGCAGCAGGGGGCATTGCTCTGAAGGAAGCCAATGACTTCAAATACTGAGGCTCATAGGTCAACTCATCAGAGCAGGACCTTCAGGTGAGGAGGGCACTTGCATGGAGGGCCCTGAATGACATGGCCCGTGTATGGAACTCCAACCTCCCCCGACACATCAGGCTAAGCTTCTTCTACACGACTGTGGAGTCTGTTCTCCTATATGGCTGTGGAAACTGGACCCTGAAGCCCCCCCTACAGAAGTCTCTGGATGGGTGCTACACCAGAATGCTGCGTGTGGTACTAAATATCAACCAGAACTAGCATGTTACCATCAAGCATCTGTACGAGGGACTGCCAAGGCTAAGCGAGACAGTGACAGACAGGAGAATGAGACTTCTCGGTCACTGCCAAACACTTCAAGAACTCCCAGCAAGCATGCTGGGGCTGTGGGAACCAACGCACGGGCATCAATCACAGGGACGTCCAACACCAACATACATGGACGTACTGAGGAGAGATGCAGGAGTGGAGAGTGCTAGCGAGCTAGCCAGGAGGACCGAGATAGCTGGAAGCTCCTAACTGGGAGGGTGTCGGGGTCAAAGGGCAATGAGATGCAGCAGAGGGATCATTTCTGACTGTGAAATGTATATTAAAACAAACCCAAACAGCTCACTGACTCCACAGACATCATTCACTTTTACTTTAACCTCTTTTACCCGACCGACCCGGTACCGGTACCGGCTGATCTGTGTGTTAAAACACTGCCTTTAAAAACTCCATAAAATGCTGTGGTGGTCTAAAATGTTAGTTACAAAATCAATGCAATTGTATTTTTACTTTCTTATTATAATAAGATTTTATTGATGTTATACTGTGCACAATGGTAGAAAGGGATGATGCACAGGGTAAATGTCATGGTTAAATGCTCCACTGTGAGCACCTAGCCTCCTGTAGTGGATATCAGAAGTATTTTAGAGCCAGATTCTCTTTCAAAAGGTAGAAAACCCATTTGGCACACTTTGGGTATCCAAGTGGCCAAATGGAGAGTCCTCCTGGTCCTATATTCACTAAAACCTTTGTAGAATGTATGTGCTTTGTGTTATTTATATCTGCTTTGGCTCAGTTGTAGTCGAGGAGTTGCTGAATGAATTCAGTGTCATCTCTGTGCACGGCATCACTGCTATAATGGTGTGTTTCCTTTGGTTCATCACAACTTACTCAGGCATAGTAAGAGTCACAATGTTACTGACACTGGGGATGAATTCTCTGAGGTCTTACCTATCCATAGAGACCAAGATCATGCGTATAGATCTGGTAGTTGTGGAGCTATTCTTGATTTATTCTGAGTATGTCTGTCTAGGACAGGGGTCAGCAACCTGCGGCTCCGGAGCCACATGAGGTTCTTCAGCTCCTCTCCAGTGGCTCCCTGGGGATTTATAAACATGGATATTAAAAACAGTTTTTTGTTTACATTTTCATTTTATTTATCATAGTTGTAGGTCTATGGTACGACGGTACGACGGAGTATTAGGGCCACTTTGAGGAAAACAAATAAATCTGAGATTTTGAGAATAAAGTCATAATATTATAAAGTAGTAATTTATGTGTTATTTTCTTTTTTTCTCTTAAAGTTATGACTTTATTCTCGTAATAATACGTCTTTTTTTCTCGTAATATTTTGACTTTATTCTGTAAATCTCAGATGTTTTTTCCCTCAATGTGTCCCTAATACTCCGTAGTACATTGTCTCTTTGGCCCTCACTGCATTAGACTTATATACTATATACTT